>NC_140165.1:140524218-140556718 GCF_963971535.1 Notolepis coatsorum | reverse complement strand
AGAGTCTCATGGACAGTACAGAGAGACTCAAAGGGAGCTTATATCCCCAGGCCATCAGGCTGCTCAATGTGGACTCAATGTAACATTAACTCATCCATTCTACATTCCCAACATCCACATGCACACACTCACTTTAAACATTACACCATATTGTATATATTTATTCTTACAAATATGCACTACCTCTTCTACCAAATATTTGCATTTCGTTTTTTTTGTATTGTTTTGTATATTGTATATTTTGTATAGTTTGGTCTTTATTCTTTAAATTTTATTTTACAGTATGAACACAATCTCAGGAGGGTCATACAACCAAGCATTTCACTATACTATACCTTATGTGTGACATATAAAAAAAACTTGAACTTGAACTTAATATATACCTCCATAAAAGATTATGAACCTACACAATGTGGTTTGACTGTAATACGTTGATCTGCAATAGGGCAAATCACAGGTGGAACTTCTCTCCCCAGGTGCATATACAGTAATAGTTTCAGATTGTTTCTCCTTCAGGGCTGCCATTTCATTTTGATTTCACTTGTTTTATCAGATTCAGATTCAGCGTTTAGTGTCACATCCTCCATTACTGCATTGAGGAGTGACATTGTTTTGTTCCTGGCTGCTTGACCTAGCAGCAGCAGCATCAACATAGATGAGGACAAAAAGAGAAAGCAATACAAATAAGTGTAATAAATAACAGCATAAACAATGATAAAAATGCACAAATTTACAATACAATATTCACAATGCAATAATTACAGCGTGGTAGTGCGTAGACTACAAAGTGGTAGGGAAATCAATGATAAAATAGCTCTAGACATGACAACTTCTGCATGAGTGTCATGTGTGCAAATCAGTAGCAGAACCAGTGATAAAATAGCACTAGCACTCATCAATCATTATACCGTGGCCTGTGGGAATACTCGATTCCGATTGGTTATAGGTGACAATGAAAAGATGACAATGCTAAGCTAACACTAGCCCCAGATACAGAAGAAACTGTATGCTCGGTGAAACTGTCATGGAATGCAACTTCTTCACTTCCTATATTGACCCTATATACCCAAATTTCTTTTTAAAGAGAATATTCCAAAGTATTTCAGATCATGTCTACTACATTAATACAGCTTTTGGATGGTCAAGCTGTTGTGCTTTTCCTGCTGGCGTCAACCCAAAGCCCTATAGGCAGGTCCAGTTGTAACTGTTTCCACCACCTGGGGTTTCAAAATACATCTCTATTTATGCCTCTTGGCCATCTGCCAACAGGTCTAGCCCTGCTGCAGAGGCCAGAGGGCGACAGTCCATGTGACCGAGGGTGCTCCACACAATTAGACCCTGATAACACCTCAATCTCTGGGACTCCACCAAAGCAAGGATAAACCAGGTGAATAAATTTGGAGGCAGAGAGCGAGACAGGGCAGCCAAATATACTGCACTGTGAAAGGAACGCAGTCCGGAATTGTTTTTTAAACTGATGCTCTCATCTGCTTCCTTGTTTGTGTAATTCTATTTCTTAACAAGTCTTGTGAATCACAATCTATTTATTTTAAAAGCCTCTTGTTCTATTCATCTAAAAACTGTATTCAAGCAATATATTCCGCCGAAGTAGTCTACAAATCCAATATCCTAATTACGTAAAAGCTTTGAGAAACACAGTTTATAAATTAGGCTATTGATGGCTTTTTGCCAGCTGCATAATATGTTTTGTTAAGACTGCACCTCCAGTCATCTTTCAAATCATTTCACACCACTTCACAAGAAAAGCTTTGGACGCAGATTGTACCATTTGTTTAAATAGAAACAATTTTATTGCGATACGGCATAACGAATGCTGCTCAGCTCGCAAAATGTTAGAAAGGCAATCTAGTTCACAAAGCATGGCTTTTCTCGAAGTTTTGGTTTATCAGGTAGAATTTGCTTCACTGCTACAGGGTAATAAAATATGAATAATAAAGGCTTTCATGCAAACTGCAGAAGCACATAAAAAAGCAAGGTGGGCAGTGTTATACTGACCACATCGGACCAGTAACGTTAAACAGAAGAGAGCATAAGAACATGCCCATTAGCAACATATAGTGGACTGCTTGGGCTAAGCAGGAACACAACCCAGTGGCATGGTGATTGACATGTGCAGTATCCTGGAAGCTCTGTGTACAGAGACACACACAGGGTCACTCGACAGCCAATGACCCCGCCCACAAACTGAAAGGTCAGTTCTGATCTGCAAGGCTAACAGTTTCGCCTGGGAGACTGAGCCATACATCTCTGGCTGCAGCAGGTACAAGGCTCACAGCCATCTTAAAGCCCCTTCCCGCCACCTCATTCCCCCTTGCTTGTTATTCCAGATAACCCCTGGCAGAGGGGGGACAGGGCCGTCTCCTCCAGGGCTTGAGGGGAGAAGCTGGATACACCGGGACAATTTGACACACACACACACACACACACACACACACACACACACACACACACACACACACACACACACACACACACACACACACACACACACACACACACACACACACACACACACACACACACACACACACACACACACACACACACACACACACACACACACACACACACACACACACACACACACACACACACACACACACACACACACACACACACACACGGGCAGATGAGAGCACACATAACACACGTGCATTAACGGGGCGACAGTGGCTCGGGAGGTAGAGCAGTCGCCTGGTAATCCGTAGGTTCGATTCCCACTCTAATACTGGATAGATATGTAGCACTCCATGTACAGGGAAGCACATGTTTTTGTATTTAGGGTAAACTGCCCTTTAAATCAGACAGACACATGGACACTACAGTGTGTTCAATGTTGCCAAACAAGGTTAGAAGAAAAAGCCCTCTATAAAGACTTTCAAGGTATTCTGCCTTAGCCATGCATTTAGATCAGCAGAAAACTCTAAGACAAAATGTTATTCATTGATAGCGTTACACTTGTGTACTTTCTGAATGTTAAATATTGTTATGCATCGAAGGCAGCAGGCAGGGGGATTTGTTACATAATGCTAATATTATAAAGCAGTTCACAAAGGCTATAGAATGTTGCACCAATGGTCATTACCAATGACACGATTTAGTGCCTTTTGTTCAGCCCCCCCAAAAAATCCCTGTTTCCTGAACCATTCCCTAAGAGAGCACAAGGCCAAAGACATTGTCACTGTCACAATAATACTGTAGATAACTTGGATATATGGAAATTAAGTCGGCGGGCAGTCTTTTATATCGGGAACTGTATGAAGTGAATTGTGGGGCAATGGATGTTGATGGTATGAAAAGAAATGACTAGCCTATACAAAATATATTTTAGTATTATCATAAACTTTGTGAGAATATCTAAAATGTCCTAAATGCATGTGATTTTATCTTATACAGTACATACTTCCTTTGAAACAGTAGACACTAAGTACAGGTACAGGAACGTTTGCTTTGTTAATTTTTTTTACACAAGCGGCAGCGGGCCTCTGTATGTGTGATGGAAATGTTAGCTCAAACGAATGGGAAGTTTATCTGCCTAACGATACCAAAAATGTACATATTAGATGCTAATAGATGAAATTTGCAACCATGTGCAATTCTGTGTATAACCAGGACAAAGATCCTAATCCCAATCAGAACAACGGTGCAGACTACAAAATCCTCAGATCCGTTGGCCATGCTAGCAATCTAAACAATCCATGCATGCCCACGCTTTGCCACATTCACAAAATGGCATCCAGCCTACTTAAATTGAAACAACAAATTTTTTAGACCTATATCAAGCCTTGGCCTCTTTTCTTGACCTTCAATCACAAGCGTTTCTTTCCTCGGTCAAGCAAAGATGTTTCTGGACCCTCCTATCACAAGCGGTTCTTTCCTCGGTCAAGCTAAGATTTGTTTCTGGACCCTCCTATCACAAGTGTTGCCTTCCTCGGTCAAGCAAAGGCGGCACTTGAGATTTGTCAAGTGGTTTGAGCACAGCATGTTTGCATGTTTTGGTCCCAAAAAGATCTTACAGTATTGTATTGGAGGATGGGGGCCAGGGGTGTGTGTGGCATGGGGATTTAATGGTGCCAGTCACCAATCAGGTAGCCTATAGAACAGACTGAACAACCACAGGCGCAGAGGAGAGTGTAGTTGTTGTTTCCAGTGACAGGTATTTGCTGTTCTGAATGAGAAGCGGCCAGACAGGCCAACAAAACACATGCAGGACGGTCGTGCATTTTCTCTGCATCGACCTCCATTGATCCCCGTGAGAACAAGGGACTCAGACGCTCTCTCTCCCCCGACCTTGAATTGTTGATCAGTGGAGGCTCAGGGTTTTGGCCACGCGGTTGTGGTTTTCTTATTTGGCTCTCCGGTGGACTGGTAACCATTCTCCGTGGTTCACTGCGCTTCTCTGCCTCTGGCCGCAGCCAGTGAGCAGTGGGTGGTCTGCTAATGTTGAGAGAGGGGATGTCTGGAAACGGGTCTCCATGTCTCCACGTCTTCCGCGTGCGGCTCGACATCACAGTAACAGACCGTTGTGAGGCCTGGAGAGGCTCCCCGCGGTCAGAGCCAGTGGTTCTGAGGCCAGGCTAAGTCGTGACGCACAACAATGTCCATGGAAAAGTCTGGCGCTTTGGCAGGAGGGGTGTTTCTTTCATTATAGCAGATACATTGTTGTAATGGCTCGTTTTGTCTTTTATTTTTTTGGGAGGGATTTTGTAATGCTTTAATTTAGTATTGCAAATAATTTTATCCTTGAGACAAAATAACCACGTAGCAATATTACATGTGAGTGATGTTTTCAAATGGCATCTCTCCTCCGGTGTTCCCCAGGGCTCTGTCTTTGGCCCTATCCTCTTCATCATCTACCTCATCCCACTTCTCGTCTGATTCTCCATAAATACAACATCAATTTCCACTGTTACGCGGACGACACCCAGCTCTATGTTTCCACCAAACCCACGTCCACCCTCCCTCCCTTTTCCCTCTCTGCCTTTTTACAGGAAATCAAATCCTGGTTCACTTCAAATTTCCTCAAACTAAACAGTGATAAAACAGAGGTAGTCCTCATTGGCTCCAAGTCCACACTCACCAAGCACCCCAGTTTCACCCTCACCATAGACAACTCATTGGTTTCCCCCTCCCCCAGGTCAAGAGTCTGGGTGTCGTCCTCGACAGCACCATATCATTCCATTCCCACATCAACAACACCATCCGGTCCGCCTACTTCCACCTTCGCAACATCAACCGCCTCCGCCCTTCACTCATTCCCAACAGCGGCGCAATCCTGGTTCACTCCCTCGTCACTTCCCGCTTGGATTACTGCAACTCCCTTCTCTTTGGTCTCCCCCACAAACTCCTCCATAAGCCTCAACTGGTCCAGAACCCTGCTGCCCGTATAATAACCAAAACCCCTGTCATCATTCACATCACCCCGTACTACGCCAACTACACTGTCCACCATGGGGTCAAGAGCCTTCAGCTGCTCTGCCCCTCGCCTATGGAACTCCCTCCCCCCCGACATCAGGAACATTGACTCCATCATCCCATTTAAAACCCACCTTAAAACCCACCTGTTTAGGCAGGCGTATGTCTGATTTTATTTTAAACTTGATTGTGATTGTAAATGAACTGTTTTTAATTGGTGTACGGTGACCTTGAGTGTCCTGAAAGGCGTCTTATAAATAAAATGCATTATTATTATTATTATTATTATTATTATTATTATTATTATTATTATTATTATTAAAGGCTGTACGTTGGAGTGATGAGTGTGAATTCAGCTTTAACGATGGGGAGATATAAAAAAAACATGAGTGCACTGTGCCAATGTGGATATCTGAGCCAATGGAAACACTTGGAAAGGCACATCACCAACACAGAAAGATGTTCACTGGCAAAGTATTTCCCCTTGTAGAAGAAACATTTCTGCTGACATAAACCAAGGGTCTGTTTGAGCTGTGTCGTGGTGGGTTTGGCACAGTGGCTAGCTTCCCACCTAATGTGCAAATTTGCCTAAAGCATAGCAGTATATTTTCATTGGCCTCCTATTGCGATTATGGGTGAGGTAGAATACAATGCATTATATCTACATACAGGGCACGAAATTAACTTTTTGACTCACCGGCCAGTGGCGGGTAGATGGGAAGAATCTACCCGCCAAGCATATTTCTTACCAGCCAATTATAATTTTTTTTTTTATAAAATATATATATTATATAATCATACTTGTAGTTGTATTATCTGCGAGACATCGCCACCACGCAACAAGTCAAAATGCTCGCTATCTGCAAACAGCTCCACTGTCTGTGTGTATACTCGAGTAGCCTCCAGCTCCAGCAATGATTCTCCGGCGCTGCAGCTGATCCCTATACTCTACATTCAGCATGCAAGGATTCTCCTGCGCTGCAGCTGGACCCTATTGGTATAACGTTACTGTGCTTTGGTCATATCACATTCAGCATGCCCTCAGCTAGAATACGCATTGAATCAATGTTATAAGACATTGATATCAGGAGCTATCTGTAGCTACTGCTAGCCCGCTAGATAGCGTTAAGACAACGCCTCAGTTAACTATTTAGTTTACTGGGACATATAGAGCTAACGTGAGCTAGCTAACATGAGCTAACGAGCGAACGGAGGTATTATGCACTCGAGTCGACTATTGCTGGAGCATTTGTTGATATCAGCAGCTATCAGTAGCTAGCCAGCTAGATACCGTTAGACAATGCCTCGTCATGTATTAAACTAAAAGTGAATAGTTGACTGGGTCATTGTTTAAACAGTAACGTTAGCTCA
Source organism: Notolepis coatsorum (assembly GCF_963971535.1). NCBI lineage: Eukaryota > Metazoa > Chordata > Actinopteri > Aulopiformes > Paralepididae > Notolepis > Notolepis coatsorum. Next base: position 140,549,911 of record NC_140165.1, on the reverse strand, counting down.
CGTAGGTCCGCTCTAGACTAGAGCAGACTGCCTCTGTGTTGATACGAGCAGAAGCCAATAGTATCCAGCTGCAGGACTGGGCGGATATGACTAGTTGCCACAGGGTTTTTCAAAATAAGAGTATCATATGAACCGAACGTTTCTAACTGCCGGAGCCAAGATATTATGACTGTAGCTGCGCTTGGGGCGGAAATGAGACCTGCACAGGATTTTCAAAATAGTATCGATATGAACTACACGCCAGGTGGCGTACAGACCTCTCAGTGGCACTCGCCAAACCTAAAATCTGGCAGGTGGCGGGGTTTAATTTCGGGCCCTGTCTACATACACCTCATAATGTGCTGTCTCATTTGGTATATTATGGTATGTCACTGTAACATTATGCATTACAATTTTAGGGCTGAAAAGCAAGAATAAAATGTCTCTTGCATGCTCTCTCCTCTCCTCCCTCTTGCTTATACCCCAGTTTGAGAATCACTGCTTTAGCTGGTATGTGTGTGAGAGAGCACATTTATTTTGCGTCAGAGACAGAGACGTATGTTTCAGTTTATGTCCAAGGCCCGCTTTACATGCTGATGTAAACGGACATGCCGGGGGCCTCATATTTCCTCTTGGATATTTTATCTTAAAACGGGCCTGAACCTTCTGCTTCTGTAGCTTCTCTATTGACCAGATATATAGTCACTGTAACACTACCCAAGGTCAAGTCCAAAGCAATCCTCTACAAGCATGCAACGTCAGGAGCTGATTAAGAAGTTACTTGTTACTTGACGACATCATCGATTTGGGCCTTGGTTCTCTGAATTCTAGGTTTCGAGTTGTTAATGATCACAAACATTGATTGAACTGTCCAAGCTCATAGGAAAAACACTATTTCACTTCTATTTTCCCTTAAATGTCTCTAAGGTCTAACATTTTATTGGCTAGTTACACAGATTTTTTTCCGTCTTTTTTATAAAAGCATAATGTGAAACTTTTTTTTTAAGACACAGCAATCATTTATTTTTTTCTTTTACCTTAAACGTAATCAAATGTATTGCCCTTTCCTCACATAAACAACACTTAATCCACTTATCCTCACGCTAAATCTCACAGCCGCCACTGGAAACAAACAATTCAGCGCTCGACTCGGAACGTTGGGTTATGACTATAACCAAGTTCTGTTAGTTAGGGGCGATGCTTGGCTTCGCCTTCTGCACTATCTCGCGTACGTGCACGCGTACTGAATAAACCACAAATGTACCTCTAATACCAGTATTAGTCTGACCACACCCCTCATCAGCTTACCTTCATAAGCAGGTGTGTGGTCACCTGCTCTCCTCCTTCCCAAGCTTTCACCACAAGGTGAGGTCAAGGGCTGCAGCGGCCGTCCGAAGCCAAGCATCGCCCCTAACTAACAGAACTTGGTTATAGTCATAACCCAACGTTCTGTATCGTTAGTGGCTTAGCTTGGCTTCGCCTTCTGCACAAGGGAGGCCAAGCGGAGCCACTTGGCTGACAAATACACCCCGCTGACAGCCCCCCAAAACCATCAGAACAGGGAGGGCCGAGCCCCCCCGACCCCCCCTAATGGAGGGTATCCCCCCTATTAGAGGCTTCACGGGAAGGCGACGGACCCGACCGTGCGAAGAGCTCTCAAGCAACTTAACGCACAGGGTGAGCAGACCGTGGCTTGACCCACGACTACACACACGCACAACCCGCATGCCACCCGGGAACGAACGGAGGAACAACCTCGTTACTGCCCCCAGAATCACGGGGTCAAGGGCAAACCCAACCCCGTGGCAAGGCCGTAGCAGCGGAGCACGAAGGGAGACCCAGACCCACCAAAAGGACTGGACTCCCTGGAATGGGGGCCCGGAGAAGTCCATGATGCCAGCATCAAGACCCCACCAGGTGGGCACGTAGTGCCCCGCCCCCCACATCGCCAGCGTATTCGGACAAAGGCCCCTCAGTTACTGCACCTGGTATTCCCAGGCGGAACCAACCAGGCCAGTAAGCCGAGCGGGCCCCGTCCCCCCAATAGTACACCGCCTGGCACACTGACCCTGCAGAATAGGCAGTCAGCATGGCCGTAAGCACACAAAAAAGGTTAACCAACGGAAGCAGGCAGCGCACCGGGGAAAAACCAGGCAACAGGCTGTTAACCCTAGCCTGGAGACTGCGGACGAGACAGGCGCCAGAGGGGACAGCTGAACACAGCCGCCCCGGCGGAAGGAGCGTAAGCTGGCGGTGTTGCATGACCAAGCCTCCATTCAACAACCCCCACCCAGAGGGGTCGAGGCAGAGAAGGCTGACACGATTGGCAGACGTCATGAACGTGCAGGGGCACCCTCAACCGGTGAACCCGGGAGTTGACACTGCTCCAACACACCAGGGAATCAACCACCTCGGTGTTACCCAATGCGGTGGTTGTTCCTATAACCCCTCAAGAAAAAACTCCAAAACACACCTGCGGGTATACACCGGCTATACCGCAGTACAAGTGTTTCAGTTTCCAAAAAGGGTTAACCCAGGCCTACGGGTCGCAAACATCACTTCGGACCGGGCCTGGCGGTACGGGAAGCACAGGGTCACCAGAGGAGGTCAAAAAACCACCCCCACAGGCCCCTCTTCGCCATGCGTGAGAGAGGAGCGAAAAACAATGGAGAACCAGCCCCTAAGCACACCGTACCTGGTATTCCCCGGCGGTCTCCCAACCAAGTACTAACCAGGACCAACCTGTGTAGCGGCCGAGATCCGACGAGATCGAGCGCGTACAGAATGGCATGGCTGTAAGCCATGACGACAGTGCTGAGTAAAAACATACCCAACCAGGGTCTCCATAGCGCTTAACCCTGTGACACCCAGACCGACCTGGCATTTTTCCCCCTGAAAAAAGCCCAAGTCCCTCAGGGTACCAGAACAGCAGATCTGCATCCCCGGCGGACAACGGGTTCAACTGATCTGGACCAGCGTGACCAGAACCAGTCCCGTGCCCTAACCACGCCGACATGCCCCAGGAAAAGGGCAGATATGCGTGTTGATCTTAACATGAAAAGAAGGCGCCACCCAGACGTCGGGACGAACCGCGCCTGGTGGCCCACCCCAAGGGCGTGAGACCCCACTACATATGTTCAGATCCATCCCGTCATCATCCCCCAGACATGAACGAGGATCCGTCGACAACCCACCCAGGTCATGGGATGTGGTCGCCGGAAGAGGAAAAACCCCCATCTCAGTTGCTTTATAAAAACGCTGTTTCAACCACAAGCAACTAAGGCGTGCCAGTCAATCGCCTGTTTACAGCGAACTAGCACTATACGTGCGTCGGGACACACCCCCATCAATGAACAGGCTATTTAGACCTGCCATTGAATCCCCAAGGCGCCCAGGGGAACGACAAGAGGGGTGTGACACTCCCTAACTCCAACACTTCTGGAATAGAAAGAAGGAAGCATCAACAGTATGTATCCCAGTCTACACAGCCGGGGTAAAAAATGTACACATTTTTACATCCCACCACCCTCCCATAGGAAAGAGACGGGGATCCCCAGAGAGACTTCCCACGCGAGCTGTACAGATTGAAAAGAATATATTGCACCTTGAGCCATGTAAAAAACTGGTTTTAGGGCCTCCGGGGAAGAGGCACCGAACCCATACACACTCAATAAACGAATTGAATCGAATATACATACAATAGAAAAGGACCCTTCTAGAGGGTCCACTCACTTTGACAATCTGAGGAGGAAGGCTCTGTACTCTGATGGAGGCTTCCTCACATGGATCACATGGAAGAAGGAGTCCGAACTCACAGAAGGCCTGAGTAGGCGCTTGGTGAGGAGGAGCCCTGACCACCCCCCCTGAAAACAGATCCATCACATGGACCTGAACAGCACACGGAAGTCCTACCAACAGAGACGCGCACGGTGACGTACTCTATGGCGGGGGAATTCCTGCGGTGCACACGCCCAATATACCAGGCCGTGGGACCAGGAACTCCCTCCCCCCCCCCCCCCCCCCCCCCCCGTAACGTGCCGGACCGCCACGTGACGGGAACCTTGAAGGACAGGGGGTGTACCCCTGACCGACAGAACAATGGGGAGAGGAAAGGTTACCAGTTCACCCCTTTACGACCCCACACCCATGATACGACGTAACGACAAAAAGAGAATATGACACAGTCATAGTCAGCTCTATGAAGCGTTTCACAGCTCCACACAGCGCACGAGCTAACCTGCTATCTGATTTTTACTAAGGAAAAACACAGAATAGAGAGGGCTCTAAGAACCCCGGTCCAACATACACATGTGCTTCTGTGGCCAGTACAACCCAGTTGTAGGTCACATGACACACACAACCCATCATCATCACAATGAGAGAATACATCATTCTTGATTAGTATCGACCACAGGCCTTGCTAAGCACACGACAGCAACCAAACCAATTTCCCTTTAGGAAATAAGTTTCTCCAGCAGATTTAGCACAACCTCAGCAATCAAGCTGAGAGTTACATCGTATCCCTACCACACAAAAGACACAATTAATGCACAACATGTCTGATAGGAGGTGATAAAGTCCCCAGGGAACCGGGGGGGGAAACACAATCCTCCTATTTCACCCTCAATACGGCCAGTTAAAACAGGAAAACCTGTTAATGTGTGAACTCACTGTCCATTGTCATTACAGTCTGAGAAAGAACATTCTTTTACTCACTCGTCACCAAGCATAGCTTCATAGGTTAGTTGCCTTAGTAGTGAGTACACGGTACACATAAACACCATGATGTTTCTCACACAACAACCAGATCAATACATCACGACCTGCACGGAGAAGCTACTGCCAGTGACAAAAACAGCTCACACACAACCCGCAACGTATCTCAAATGCATTGCAACAACACACGTTTTGGGAAAAAACACCGTCATTCACAATACATTCAGCAAGGTAAAACCAGAAGACGTGTTATGAGGGTCTGGCCAACCCCGTACCTGCCCGGAACGCAGATCAGCGAAGTGCAGTCACAAGCGTCCCGTGTTGTTCGATCCGGGCAGCGTCGCCGCTCCACCAGTCGCTACAGTCCTCTTTGTTGACGCAATCCCCGTCTAGGCTCGGGCAGGGTTGACGAACATCCCCTGTCAAGGATGACGTCGTGGTCAAAAGTGTAAAACATGTTAAAAATCAAAGCACGTTCAACAGAATAGCATCAAGCTAACGGCTGCTCCAGCCGTTCGGGTGCTATCGCTTCCGCTCGCGAGACGCCGATCTACGACGCACGCGATCAGGAGCGAGCTCCCGGCGGCGCGCGAGAAGCCAAGCCACCCCGCGCCAGGCCACCGACCGGCTAACCGTAAGCTATGAACATGTAAACAATGACATAACACTCACCCAGACAGGCCGCCGTTCTGAACCCTCCTCACTTTTTAAGAGAAAAGGAAAAACAAGACGTCAACACCGCTTCACAACGGTGATAATAACACGTCCGGCGGAATCAGCACAGTACCAACTGGCCTGTATAGCTGACTTTGAACATGAATCTGCCGCTATCGCACATTACATGCACATATCCCCTCGTGAAGGAATACTCTCATTTGGATATGAAAGATGGGGTCTTAACACGGTGACAGAGAGAATCCACTCGTCCAGAACACACAGGGATCACCAGTGTCAATGGTCGCGGCCCACTAGTTAAAACTATAATGGTCGCCAGACCAAGGCCTTCTGTCGCCTAGACGGCTAAACAAAGGACCCTAGCCTGGGGCCGGTTTCCATAAACTTCGTCTAGTAGCCCCCATAGCACTAACAGACAAGTGGAGCCCGCCAGCAAACACTACTCACCCAACCTGGAACGCACCGCTCCTCACAACAGCGGCATGTCCGACAGTTCAGCTGTGGCTTGACAGGTTTCACCCCAACAAACACAGCAAGGAACTGCAGTTGAGAAGCATGCAGCGGCGTGCTCCCAATACGAAAACCGGTGGAGGGTTTGTAGAATGATCATCATCTTCTAGACACTCCAGTACGAAGACAATATCGCCGTATTTTCTCGAAAATAGTGAGAGAGAAAATAAAGATATGATGTCAACGTATCCTTGTTTCCCAAGCTGTTCCTAATCCAATTTCTTCCATCATGGTGTCAAGTGTGGGGATCTACCGAGGCACCTCTTCCTTGTGGTGAAAGCGAGAAGGAGGAGAGCAGGTGACCACACACCTGCTTATGAAGGTAAGCTGATGAGGGGTGTGGTCAGACTAATACTGGTATTAGAGGTACATTTGTGGTTTATTCAGTACGCGTGCACGTACGCGAGATAGTGCAGAAGGCGAAGCCAAGCTAAGCCACTAACGATACAGAACGGCCTCACAGTGAGCATGAGATAATAACCACTTCAGTCACGGTGGCAAGAGGGAATGGAAAAACCACAAGCCCACCGCTGTCCCCGTCCCCCCACTGCTCTTCTCTGCTCTCTCTGGGTGGCTTCTCACAAGCCTCCGTGGGAGAGGTGAAGCATCTGCCGGCTAACGAGAGCTCCCATCTTCCGTCATCACTACAATATATCTGCCTGCTACAAAGTCACCATCCTGCGAGGCAGTGATACAGGTTTGCACTCTGAGTGTTCTGGTAAAAGGTGTGAGGGTATGAGGGAGGAAGAGGGAGGGAGAGAGCACTTTGTCGGGCCTCCCTGCTCCCTTAACACATTTGACGCCAGACCCGACATAAATCGGGTTAACTCGCCGAACGTTGGGCTCCAAACCCGAGAAAAGTCGGGTTTGCATCGTTATCTTTTAATTCATCCATCCAGCCTGATGTTATCATTGGGAATGGGTCTGAGATCGCAAACGTCCAATACCGCCGCCTAACACCTTGCGGCCGCTATTTCACTCCATTTGAAACGATGTGGCTTGGTGTCTGGGCCGAGCTGCGGCGTGCGGGTGGGGTCTAACTACTCGGGCAGGGCAAGCGGTTATAACGGATGCACCGACGAGGGTCACCCCCCCCCCCCCACCGTTCATGTTCAATGCTGGATTACGTTGGAAACACGATCGCGATCAGTACTTGGAATGGCGATGAGGGTAAAAGGATTATCCTTTTTGCAGTACATCATAGACATGGTAAGGGCTATATGTTATCAATATTGTGTTTATCCGATAATTATTTCCCCGCGATCGGAGCGTGTGTCTGTAATGTACTGTGTAACGTATTCCGTTGGTGACGATCGAATCATAGAAACCCCCCCACCATTTCATGCATGCATGATGAAACATAATACCGATAATCTAGCGTTGATTTCAGATTGATTATTGATCCAGGCGAGGAATGGCACGATTTATAGTGAAATGTAGTAAAACGATGTTTCGCAGAGTTTCCTGGGATTACACAGAATTACGCTAAAACTATACTCATATTCACCACGGTATAAAACGGAAATGTATGGAATAAAAAATTATCTGTTTTTTGCATCTTGACCGGAAGAAACTCAATGACAATCGACTATATTATTAATCCTATTAGATTATTAGATAGCTATAATATTTAATATCGTTTTAGCACTGCAAACACCGGCATATATCCTCATTGAACAAAGCACTGGCACACACGGCATATACGCCCACAGCGACCTCTGGCGCTGAACCTGTTAAATGTGGAGGACGTGGGAGAGAGAGGGAATGCTGGGGGGGGGGGGGGGTCTTAAAGATTATAGGGTAGAGACTTCCCACTGCTGACCTTTAACTCCACAATGACTGACGGGATCGAAAACAACACACGCTGCTGTTTTTATAAGAGAATTCATAAGATCAACAATGTGAGCTGTAGATTGACAATCAACAAATGAGGGGGAAGTGGATAATGGCTGAGATCATTTAATGGAGATGTTGGCTAACATTTCTCTCTCTTTCTCTCTTTCTTTGTATGAATCCATGTAAAGTGAAAAAGGCAAGGGACAAAGGTCAGGGAGAGAGAAGGTGTGAACGAGTGAAACAGAGTGAAGCCTTAGGACCGCAGGGCTGCAAGCCATAGCTACCTACCTACAGTACCTACCAGCACCACATGAAATTACCTCAGCCTAATGCAGTCCTAATTGCAGTGCCCAAGAGCAGATAGAGTCTCTCTCTCTCTCTCTCTCTCTCTCTCTATCTCTCTCTCTCTCTCTCTCTCTCTCTCTCTCTCTCTCTCTCTCTCTCTCTCTCTCTCTCTCTCTCTCTCTCTCTCTCTCTCTCTCTCTCTCTCTCTCGGTCCGACACAAAATGTGGGTGTAGAAGACTCAATCCATAGAAACCAAAGCTCCATGTTTCTTACTCCAACAGATGGAAATGCAATCATGGCCATACTCAAGAACTGTAAAAATAAAACATCAACGGATTGGAATGACATTGACATGACCGTGATTAAGAACGTAGCGGAAGGATTTGTAGAACCATTCACACATATCTGTAATTTGTCTTTACAATCGGGAATATTTCCTCGTATGATGAAAACTGCAAAAGTATTACCGATATTTAAAACAGGGGACAAACACCAGTTTACAAATTATAGGCCGGTTTCTCTGCTTTCCCAATTTTCTAAGATTATGGAGAAGATTTATGTAAAAAGACTTGAAGAGTTCATTGAGAAACACAATTTGCTGATTGACAGCATATATGGCTTCAGGAGGAATAGATCCACTACCATGGCCCTCATTGAGCTAATAGAGGAAATAACACTTCAATTGACAAAAAACACCATGTACTGGGAATTTGTATTGACCTTCAAAAAGCTTTCGATACGATTGACCATAACTGAATTGGTCAAATTAAAAAAGTGGTTTGACAAAAACAGATTGTCTCTAAGGCCCTGTTTAGACGGAAACGCTAGCAGGTGAATCCGCAAAAATATTTTTTCGGATGTGCCTTTCGTTTATACGGAAACGGCGTTTTTACGGGGTGAAACCATAAAAAAGTGAGACCACCTTCCAGGGTGGAATTCCTAGAAACGATAAACCTTTGCGCTATCATCTAAACTGTCAAACCGCATAAAACGATGACGAAAGGGTTGTCAAGGCTCTTGTTGCGCATACTGCTTACATCACAGGCATGCGCCAGTAGCCTAGAAGCGTAAACAAAGCATATCTGATTCTATCCATGGCGATCACCTGAAGGCTACATTGGCAGTACTTTTAAATACACAAGAATCTGTCCCGCGGCTATCACAACAATAGTACTGGACCCACTGTCTGTGAGTGACTCTGCTTTGGTCCAATCACATTCCCCACCCACAGTCTGCGAATCAGAGGCAGAGTAGGGCGGGTCTTCACAGCACGTCATGTGACATATGCGCCAATCGTGTGACAGTGGGTCTCGAGTCGTTACAGCGTCGTCTGCACGCAGAATTCCATCCCAAAACGCTAGTCTAAATGCAAAATTAAAAGTGAGACCGCAAGACGACTTTTGCGGTTTCTGTTCAGACTCTCTCCGTCTAAACGTAGCCTAAACTTGAACAAAACAAAACGAATGATTTTTTGAAATCGTAATTATGACACACCGATCCAAGTTACGATAGATGATACCGTTATTGAAAGAGTTCAGCAAACCACTTTTTTAAGAGTGATCATAAATTAAAAAAATTGTTGGAAGCCTCACATAAGCCATGTAAAAGCAAACATTAAAAAGAGTGTGGGTATTATGTGGAGGTCAAGGTATTGGCTGAACCAACAATCTTCTTTTATCTTATATAATGCTTTGGTCCTTCCATATCTGAATTATTGTGTTGAGGTGTGGGGAAATACCTATGAAACCAACCTACTTCCTTTTGGTTACAATCAGGATTGTAACCAATGAGAGCTATAAAGCACATACAAATTCTTTGTTTTTAAAAGTTTCAGTCCTGAAATTAAAGGACCTGGTGGATTACAAAACCGCCCAGTTCATGTACAGAGTCATACATCACAGCCTTCCTGACAAGATACAGAAATTGTTCTGTGAGAGAGCTGGACTTCAAAGATATAACCTTAGAGGGAAACTCAAACTGGAACAGCAATCTTCAAGCACAACCAGGAAGGCTATGTGTATTTCTCTGTGTGGAGTTACCTTGTGGAATGATCTGGAGGAGATCAAATCCAGTCAATCTATAAGTATATTAAAGAGGAAGTTCAAAAAGATGGTGTTCACAAAGTATACCAGGGAGGAAGTCCAACTTATTGTATGAGAATGATTTGAAGGGTGACATGAGAGTATAGTCTAGTGCAGGGGTCAGGAACCTTTTTGACTGGGAGAGCCATAAAAGCCAAATATTTCTAAATATATTTCATTGAGAGCCATATAGTATTTTTAACGTATAATACATTAAATATGTCTTACTTTTAATGCGACTTCTGGTGCTGCATGGTTTTGCTGATGGCCTTGTAATCTGGTTCATACGTGGTGAGGTTGAGCTTCATGCAGGCGTTGAGGCTTCCATCAGTTAAACGTGAGCATAGGTTGGTCTTAATGTTCCTCATATGCGAGAATGACTGCCCACATGCATATGTAGAGCCAAACATGGTCAATACGGCAATACTCACGCTGCATTGTGTGGTATGTCACAGGAAGCTCGTTCCAAGTTTTAAGAATCAGCTGGTCTTCAGGTTGAAGATTTTTTATTTCTGTCCACTTGTGTTCCCTCGCCAGCTCTGCTCGCTATATCTTCAGCTACATATACTATTAGCTGTATCTTCAAAACTAATTTCTGTTTACTTTAAAATGACACAGTATTAAGAAATATCACAAGTATAAAAAAGAAAAAAAATATATATTTTTTTTACTCAAATTTCTGGGAGCCATATGCTGTCACCAGAAGAGCCATATATGGCTCGCGAGCCATAGGTTCCCGACCCCTGGTCTAGTGTGTGTGTGTGTGTGTGTGTGTGTGTGTGTGTGTGTGTGTGTGTGTGTGTGTGTGTGTGTGTGTGTGTGTGTGTGTGTGTGTGTGTGCATGTGTGATTGTGTTGTGTGTAGTTGAATTATTTGCAAATTGTATTGTATCATATGTTATGTATTGGAAATCGTGTCATATTGTACTTGCTGAAGTATATATAATATTTCAATTAGTTATTGATGGGGGATGGAAACAGATACGCTTTGCTTCTTCCATCTCCTTTTCAAACAGTGTATAGTTTCTGGCTGTTGTTTTATTTTAAAACATTTTTGGGGGGGGGGGGGGGGGGGTTCCTCTTTTCCCATTGCATTTATTTTTCAAATATTGTTTTGCCGGACAATGGTAAATGTAGCCAAACTAACACTGTGGTTTGAAATAAAACTATTGAATCTTGAATCTCTCTTGTACACATAATATAAAAGGCAGTCTGTGATGCACCCCAGGTGAACCGACTTACAGTAATGGCTCCTAACGGCCTTGCATCAGACCTGAACACGCACCTGATTATGCTGCGGGAGGACGCTGAGCAGGCGGTTGAGGAGGAGAGACTGAGGAGGAGTGATATGATATGATATGATATGATTAGGGATGTCCGTTATTATCGGTCGATATTGGTATTAAAATGTAATATCGGAAATTATCGGTTTAAAAAAAAAATTCAATTCAATTCATTCGGCTGTTTTTCTCTTCCTGTTTTCGCTTGTTATTTTTTTTATTCATACATCCCCACGTGGGGTATCATTGGAAGGCCACACTCATTGGCTACAAACCTCCACAATAATTTTCGAGATCGCCAAATGATTGACGGAACTAGAGCCCCAAGAGTCGGGAGTGGTATTTTGCGCAATACCGTGTACTTTGCACAAGCCTCAAATACCGGCATGTAACTCGAGAACCGCTGAACAGATTTTGTCGGATTTTGCCGCTATCGACAGGCAACAAATAAGCCTTCAATTCGATATATATATTGTATAAAACAATATGAACACCCGAGCCACTAGAGGTCGCCAAAGTGCCTGTGGGCAAACCGTCCTCAAAAGGGCCCACATGTGGGCCCTTGCAGCTTAAGAGGATTAACCTTTATTTACCCGGGCAAGCAAGTAAGAACAAATTCTTATTTTATTTATTGTCAAAAGTATGCATAATGTTGTGTTAATTCCACAACAAGAGATATGTAATGTTAACTGAAATTATTCAGTTTTTTGGGGGGGGGGAAACCATGCATATATCGGTATCGGTTGATATCGGTGTCGGAAATTAAGAGTTGGACAATATCGGTGTTACGACCCTGGCTCAAAGGCACGCAACCTATGTGCAAAACCGACACCAAAACCTGTGTTTAACCCAGAAAGACTACTCTAACAATGAAATAACGATACAAACTAAAGAACAAAGGATAGAAGAACGTGACAACTCTCCTTCTAGCCACAGACAGACCTGCATGTGTGACTGAAGGGCTGGTTTTAACCTCCCAGCAGGTAACCAATCAGCAGCAATTAGCTAATTAGCAGCCCTCACATGTATGCCCAGTGACACAGGAGTGATCAGGCTCATGGTACATAACAATCGGTATATCGGATATCGGTAAAAAGCCAATATCGAACATCCCTAGCTATGATACATTTATTTATTTATATTGTGCACCTCAACCAATAGTTACATCGGCCCGGGGCACAGCAGGGGAAGAAGAAAAAAACAGAAAGACAGGAAACAATAAGAAAACAGAAAAAATACATGCAGGCCTGTATACACCTGTCATACTACAACACAAACACTAGCTAAAGGATTTTTTGTATGGCAACAAGGTGGCTTTTGAGCATGGCCTTAAAAGTATGTAGAGTGCTTACAGATTTGATGTTTAGTGGGATATTTACATTTACATTTACATTTAGTCATTTAGCTGACGCTTTTATCCAAAGCGACTTACAAGTTATGTACGACAAGCCATCAGGAAGGGCACAACTCTATCAGCTGAGCAACAAAGTTCATCAAAGTGTTGAGTGCTACAGTGTAGGTTAGTTTATTAGGACAAGTGCATGACAGTACGGTTAGTTAGGGTTAGATTTAAAAAAAAATAAAAAAATGTATTCAGATAATAGTTGAAGAAGTGCGTCTTTAGTCGACGGCGAAAGATTGGACGTGTTTCGGCTGTCCTAACTGGGGTGGGTAGTTCATTCCACCATTGTGGGGCAAGGACTAAGAATAGGCGACTTCTCTTTGATGACCCTCCCGGAGCTTGGATAGGAGTAGGTCTGAGGCGGCCAGAAGATGCAGAGCGTAGGGGTCTTGAGGGTGTGTAGTTAGAGACCATTGACCGGAGGTAGGCGGGAGCGGTTCCCTTTGCCGCACGGTATGCTAGGTCAAGGGCCTTGAAGCGGATTCGTGCAGCAATGGGGAGCCAGTGCAGGTCCCTAAGAAGTGGGGTGACATGGGCCGACTTCGGTAGGTTTGAGATCAGGCGGGCCGCTGCGTTCTGAATGAGTTGAAGAGGCTTAGTGGCAGTGGCCGGGAGGCCAGCGAGCAGTGCGTTGCAGTAGTTGAGGCGGGAGATGACTGTTGATTGGACGAGGAGTTGGGTGGCTTCTTTTGTCAGGAAGGGGCGGATCCTTCTGACGTTGCTCAGGAGGAATCGGCAGGTTCTGGTTGTCGCTGCGATGTGAGCAGGGAAGTTCAACTGGTCGTCGAGGACAACACCAAGGTTCTTGGCGGTCGAGGACGCGGTCACAGCTGCATTCTCGACTGTGATGGAAAGGTCGGTCTGGGGGGAGGATTTGGCCGGCAGGTGGAGCAATTCTGTTTTGCTTAGGTTCAGTTTGAGGTGGTTGGTCGTCATCCAGGCGGATATGTCGGTGATTGTTCCAGAGTTTCGGCGCTGCAACTGCTTGATTTTGGAATCTTAACACTTTCTGTGCCAAAAACAAGATATTACGTTTTTGCTCGACAAGCGTTGAGGGCCAAAAACGAGATATTACGTTTTTGGATCGTTTGATCTTTTTACTTTGATCCCCGCTCTACAGGCTTGCCGGGAGCTATCTGCATCATTTTGGCACATTCCCACACACTAGAACTGCAATGCTGATCGACTATCACCGGTGTCTGAACTGCAATGGCTTGGGGTTGATACTCAGCCTCACTTTAATTTCTCCTTGGTTAGTGGCCCCTCCTCCTGCTGGAACAGAAATTCACATTGCTCGCCTCAAAATTCCGTTGCCTAAGCGTATTTGACCATCGAAATGTGTATAGACATATACACTGGTAATCGCGATGGCGATGCGATCACTTGGAATTCTTCTTCTTGGAATACCTTCTAGCTAAGGTAAGGTACATTCTATGTCTATTTTATCGAATCTGAAACGTGTTTTTCTAACGATCACAGTTCTGTGTTTCACCGGACGAAAAACATGGTCGGCAAACACGATCACAGTTTTGAGTTAAAACGACCCCCCCCCCCCCCCCTTGAGGATATACGTGCCATATACCTTTGATTTGGGAGTATTTGGTGTTTCAGGGGATCAGCCAGAACGGTTTGGGCTTATTGCACATTATCTTGGAAATGTGCGATGTTTAGCATGTAATAAACTACAAACTACAGCGTGTGGAAACAAACTATTATTCCCATCTTGCACTACAAGTAATGTTTGTCAAAATGAGCCACACCATGTCTCCACAGCTATAATACAGAACACACACACAGCTTCGCAAACATAGTGAAACGACGCGGAAACAATTATAAAGCTGGCATTCTAGTGGTAAAGATAAGCAATACGCGTGGCACTCAAAGTGTTAAGGCAGTTTTGACTGTTGGATCTGAGGGATCTTGAGCTGGTTGATCGGACCAGGAGTTCCTTGATGTAAGCTGGGGCGAGACCGGTTAGGGCTTTGTAAGTGAACATGAGGATCTTGGAATGTATTCTTTGTTTCACCGGGAGCCAGTGTAGCGATGCAAGGACTGGGGAGATGTGTTCCCTCATATTGGTGATGTGGCTGAGGAGGAGACTGATGAGGAGTGGCTGAGGAGGAGTGGCTGAGGAGGAGAGGTGGAGGAGGAGGTTGATGAGGAGTGGCTGAGGAGGAGTGGCTGAGGAGGAGAGGTGGAGGAGGAGGCTGAGGAGGAGAGGTGGATGAGGAGGTTGATGAGGAGTGGCTGAGGAGGAGTGGCTGAGGAGGAGAGGTGGAGGAGGAGGCTGAGGAGGAGAGGTGGATGAGGAGGTTGATGAGGAGTGGCTGAGGAGGAGTGGCTGAGGAGGAGAGGTGGAGGAAGAGGCTGAGGAGGAGAGATGGAGGAGGAGTGGCTGAGGAGGAGAGGTGGAGGAGGAGTGGCTGAGGAGGAGTGGCTGATGAGGAGAGGTGGAGGAGGAGGCTGAGGAGGAGAGGTGGAGAAGGATGCTGAGGAGGAGGCTGATGAGGAGAGATGGAGGAGGAGTGGCTGAGGAGGAGAGGTGGAGGAGGAGTGGCTGAGGAGGAGTGGCTGATGAGGAGAGGTGGAGGAGGAGGCTGATGAGGAGAGGTGGAGAAGGATGCTGAGGAGGAGAGATGGAGGAGGAGGCTGATGAGGAGGCTGATGAGGAGAGGTAAAGGAGGAGTGGTGGAGGAGGAGGCTGAGGAGGAGTGGTGTAGGAGGAGTGGTGGAGGAGGAGGCTGAGGAGGAGTGGTGTAGGAGGAGTGGTGGAGGAGGAGGCTGAGGAGGAGTGGTGGAGGAGGAGTGGCTGATGAGGAGTGGTGGAGGAGGAGTGGTGGATGAGGAGGCTGAGGAGGAGTGGTGGAGGAGGAGTGGTGGATGAGGAGGCTGAGGAGGAGTGGTGGAGGAGGAGTGGTGGATGAGGAGGCTGAGTAGGAGGCTGATGAGGAGGTGGAGGAGGAGGCTGAGGAGGAGTGGTGGAGGAGGAGACTGAGGAGGAGGCTGATGAGGAGTGGTGGAGGAGGAGACTGAGGAGGAGAGGTGGAGGAGGAGTGGCTGAGGAGGAGTGGCTGAGGAAGAGGCTGAGGAGGAGGAGTGGTGGAGGAGGCTGAGGAGGAGTGGCTGAGGAGGAGGCTGAGGAGGAGTGGCTGAGGAGGAGGCTGAGGAGGAGGCTGAGGAAGAGTGGCTGAGGAGGAGGCTGAGGAGGAGGCTGAGGAGGAGTGGCTGAGGAGAAGGCTGAGGAGGAGTGGAGGAGGAGGAGTGGTGGAGGGGCCGCAGCATCACGGCAGCACCTGTCAATACATGAGCAAATATGGAGCCGCTCCTTTCTTTTTTCAAAGCACACGCATGTTATGTTAAACTTCAGATCAATCCTGCTCTGCTGCCGTGTTTCAGAAATTAGGGCAAACGCTGCTTATTGATCAAAAAGTGATGGGGGGAAAAGGAGCAAACCCAGCTGAGAATATCTCAACTCATTCAGCTGACGCACAACGCACCACACCCCCACCCCTTGTCGCGCGGCCTACAGTGCTGCATTTCACCACCCACCCCATACTGTCTCAGAGTTGAAGCTCTTTCCTATTCTCCATTTTGAGAGGGAATGTCGAAGACGTCACACAGCTCTTTGTGGGCTGCTTGGCTCGGTATCTGAACTGTAACGTACGCTCCTCCCCATCTCTGATGAGGAAGAGAAATACGGAGGCTGTTGACACAGAAGCTGTAGTGAGAATGCTGATTAATTTAAGACGACTACTTTGAGATGTAATGGGACGACGCCTCTCCCAGATGCAGATGATCTTGCATCATGGTGGCAATCGGTCCGTATTGTTCATCATGACCTCCACAGATATATTGACCAGATTCACACAGCGGCCATTTTGCTTTTACGCCATGCTCAGGTTGGGGCTACTTTCTGAACAGGGTGGAAAGAGATCCCAACCTGAGCATGACATACAGTACGAGCAAAATGGCCACCGTGTGAATGGTCAATTGTGGACTGTTTCATAAGTCTGTTCACAGAGGCCCTGTGTCATGACGTGAGACTGGATATCCCAAGGTGCTAGATGCTAGATCACACGAGGTAATCCGTGTCTTTTGTGGTGTCGTCACTTTTTGGCCAAGCTGCAAAGCCGCGTCTTGTCATAATTTTCACCTTAAATGTGTTTATAAACCCCTTATATTAACCCTAACCTTAACCATTGCCACTACCTACAAATAAAAAATACATTTAAAACCATCTTTCCGGGCCATTGGGATCTATAGTATTTACAGTATCCCAGCTTCAATGTGACAAAACTCCACAAAAAAACTAACTTCACAAAATAAATATATTAATACATCCTTGCAGTATGCACATTTATTTTGTCCTTGGTAGATTGAGAACATGTGCTCCTGAGAAATGTTCTCCCGCAACCTTACACTCACAAGGGGTAATCGCTTCCAATCGTCTATTTGACAGTTCATTACAATAATTGGCCACTTTCCCAATACTGTGGTCAGCCAGTTGTCCTGTTGTCACAAAGGGGACATGACAGATTCATTATTGGACTGGACCTCTGGACCTTACCCGCTCCAATGATTGGTTTAAACGTCAAGCCCCCAGAGTTTGCACTGAATTGAATCTGCTTTTAAGTTCTGTACCCCTGACATATGAAACGCCCTACAATGTACTTACTACATTACGCTCAACTTAATACATTAGCAGGGCTCAAGCTTATGGACCTCCCGTTATCCTGGGGGATGATAAAAATAGGATCAGGGAGGATGTAAATTAATTTTGGGACAAATTTGGGAGGAGAGTTTGTGTAGCACATGCAGTTCTTATTAAGCTTCCTTGACAACACACACACACACACACACACACACACACACACACACACACACACACACACACACACACACACACACACACACACACACACACACACACACACACACACACACACACACACACACACACATTAGCTAGACCCCATGGAATTATGTCATACATCTGTCACCGCCGGTATTGACCTCACTGCTGCTGCAACAGGGAATTCAACCCAAGTCAATGTGGCAGTTGATCTCGCTAATCTACTATCATTCAGATTGTTTATCAGATTGTTTGGTGTTTAACAGAACATTACTGTTTTTTTTTTTTTATTATTGGTCTTTTTCCCCCTCCATTTTTCCTCCGATTTTCTCCCATCCCAATGTTAGTCGTATGCCAATTCCCAGTCCCTTCCTGATCGCTGCGCACTTACCCCCCACAGTCAGATCATCTGGGAGAGTGGAGGCTACCACGTGCTTCCTCCGACACACGTCCAGCCAATCACCGCTTCTTTTCACCTGGCAGCGCGGATTCTCATTGAGAGGGCGTAGCGTGTGGGAGGACCACACTATCCCCCTCACGTCCAATCCGCGCTTAGCAGGCGCCCCGACCGAACTGTAGGAGTCGCTGTTTACAACGACCCGGACCCACCCCGCCAGCTTCTCCCACCCTCTGATACAGCCAATTGTATCAGTGCAGACGGCCAGCCAAGCTGGTGACAACCCCGGAGCTGTGAGCGAATCCAGCTCACAGCTCCGGGGCTGGTGACGAACGCAATCTCCGCTCGGCCACCTAACCGCCCCAGAACATTACTGTTGTAACGTTATATGATGATTAAAAATTCCACTCTTGAAAAGTATACCTTCCAGCTTTCATAGATAACGTTACCTGTACAGCAGATTGAAGTCCCTCTCCCAAGTTGTGCCATTAATGAGCTACGTTAATAGCGATTTTTCAATTTCTCCAGTCCAATAATCCTGTCCTGATATAGCCAGATAATGCATCAGCTAGTATTTTTGTAAACTGAAAGTTCAAGTCTACCTAAAGCCATGAAAGATTAGGGCTGCTTGATTGCTTTTTTTAACGACAGAGCTCTGTCAGTGGCACAGACTGATGATGCGAGTGCTGGTGGCCGTGTGATTCTAACAGCTCAGTGATTGATGATAGACCTTCCCAGGAAATACTCACTTAGCAGCTATCTCTCTCTCTATCTCTCTCTCTCTCTCTCTCTCTCTCTCTCTCTCTCTCTCTCTCTCTCTCTCTCTCTCTCTCTCTCTCTCTCTCTCTCTCTCTCTCTCTCTCTCTCTCTCTCTCTCTCTCTCTCTCTCTCTCTCTCTCTCTCTCTCTCTCTCTCTCTCTCTCTATTTTTTTCTAATTTTATTTAACCTTTATTTAACCAGGAAGTCCCATTGAGATACAAGATCTCTTTTGCAAGGGAGACCTGGGCCCTGTTCCTTGTACGTGGTTCAACTAAGTCGATCAAGATGTCATTATCCAGCTTCAGTTAACCCGATGTTTGAAGCCGGGATTTTCCTGTTCCACGAAGGTGGATTCAGTCTCGTTAACTCAAGCCAGACTTGCGACTCAGGCTAAATGCGCGCGGCCGCTTTAGGTGAAAAGCCAGCACGTATCGATGGCAGAGATCCTGATTCTCTAACGGCATTGATTGATTAATTGATTTAAGACTTTATTGACAGATTGCAATACGGCTCAATCGCCTCGCCGACAAGTTAAATGCGTTATCTATAGGCTAATTTTAAGTCCCTCATTACCTCAATCAATCAGATTATATTTCTTTAAACTTGCCTGCTGGATTGAATAATCAAATGAGATCTTGCTAGCGAAAATAATTAGTTAACTGTTATACAGAATTACGATACGGCTCTCTTACCCATTGATTGATGTATAGTCAATCTTTAACTTATCTCCAATGTGGTCTAACGGGTTGTTCTTTTGACTTTCACACAGACGACCGGGGTTCGAGACCCTAGTCGTCTCCTTCTTTTTGCAATATAGGAATAATTCAATTTGGTGCACGTTGAGAGCTATATAAAGAATGACATCCTCAATGCATGTAGATTTATAATATTTTAACTTAAAACCAGGCTACTTTGGCGTATAATCATTAATATTATATTCAAAAAAATCATATTGGAAACACCGGGTTTTGAACCCCGGTCGCTGGGTTGGCAGGCTTGAGCACTACCGCTGCACCACTGTGCCAGATGGGATAAATTCATTGTTTATACATTAATGAACGAGAGACCCGTGTTTAGAATATCCTTTGTTTTGAATGAAGTTTATCTCTTTATCCTCATTCATTAATGTGACGTCAACGGCTCATTCAATTTCTCAAATCCGTCAAACAGCGCATCTCATCAGACATCTTAATCCCAGTTACAATTAAAATAACCACATAATGTGTACATCGCACGAGCGAGCGCCACCGTCGCCACGGTATATATAACGTGCATTATTTAGGACAAAGTGAATTTAGTATCAGCATTTTGGGTCTATTTTACATTTCAAAAGACCCCTCTGGAAGAATGGAGCACAAGAACGTAATTCAGAATGGTATAACGCAGATCCTAGGCTGTGGGAATAATTTCAGGAAACGAGCTGTCACTTTCTTTGCGGGGGCGTGGCTCTGCGTGATCCGGCTAACTTGAACTTGAACTCTGCTTTCGACCAGGCTCAAACTTTTGGATCTGTTGTCATGGTGATTTGGAAAATCCACGTACATGGAACCGGAAAGTCCGGCTAACTCAGTTATCCAGTTAAAGTTATCCGGCTAACTCAGTTATCCAGGTACATGAAACAGGGCCCTGGCCAAGATGACAGCAATAACACCCGAAAACATCAGACAGCAATAAAATGTGCGGTACATCACACAAGAACATAATAAAAGTGCATGTACACAATACACAATACATCACACGTAAACATAAAAACACAAAACAGAACAGTCTACATAACAGTAAAAGTAACAGTTATTACAGGCTCTGGTGATATGAAGTTGGACATGCTACTTGTTTAAGCCAGCTGAGAGGTAGGAGCTGGAAAACATAGCGGTTCCATAGCCTGAGGTATTATCTACAGTACAGGTCCAAAGTTTATAACAGTCCCACAGACATTTTTGTTTTAATGCCCAAAAGTGAGTTTTTTTTGTAGATACAGTACTGAATTTCGCCATCCGTGTTTTTTATAGACATTCACAGAAAGGTAAAGAAACAATATGCGTTGTATTTTATGGCAATAACGTTCAGGTTTGTTTGACCTGTGAGATATAATCAAGAGTTTCATGTCCATCAAAAGCCCTGGGTCTCCTCTTTCTTAGGACTACAAAAATGTCATGTCCTCACGTCTAAATCATCCGGTTTCCGATGCAATGCAGGATTTTTACAAGCTTAAAATTATTGCTAAATAAACATAGTGCTGAAAATATACACTTTGATTGCTGTTTTGATAGGGTTAGGGTATTTACTCTTGGCTACATTTAAAAAAGAAACACAACAGATTGTATTGATCTATTTGTGACGTGAAATAAATCTTGGCCCGGTACCGGCTTCGGGCTTAAGAGGTTAAAAGTTCATCAGTCATCCAGTTTCACTTGCCAATATTAGTTCGTATTTTTTTATCCAATTTGACTTTATCAAGGGAATTATTGCTAATTCAGCATACCTACTCAAAATCTAAATATTGTAAATAATTGTTTTGCACAAGATGATGCACTAACCCCAGTGTTAATTTTGGCAGCTATTTCCATTTTAGTTTTAGTCTTAGTCATGTGTCAAGTGCTCCTTTTTCGTTTTCATCATATTTAGTCGTCTTCATTTATTTTTCGTTTAGTCAGTTTTAGTCAACTAAATGTCTGAGCATTTTAGTCTTAGTCAGTTTTTGTCTCAATTTTGTCTTTTTTGTTTTAGTCTAGATTTTGTCGACGAAAACGGATGACATTTTTGTCTATTTTTAGTTAATGTACAAAAAAAAGATTATATAAGTTAATAATAATAATAATAATGCATTTAATTTATAAGGCGCCTTTCAAGGCACTCAAGGTCGCCGTACAACAATTTAAAAACAGTTCATTTACAATCACAATCCATTAAAAAATAAAATCAGACAAAAAATTAAATCAGACATCAGACAATTATAAAACTTTTTTTTTCTTTTCTTTTTTACAGCTACTGTTTTATATATACAGTTTTTTAGTAATAACTAGAAAGTAATGGTATTTATTCAACAACAGGTGATTGTATAGATTAGTATTAGTATCATTAAAAGTTATATGCTCAACTATGCTTCACCCACGGAAAGGTTGTTGGGACATTGGTTCCACACGGACATTATATGTTGTTGCACTTGCTTCCAGAAGGCTCCGTTTAGGTCAGCTACTGTAGTAGCAAAGGCTCTGTTGTGATTTTAAATGCACAATAAATATTCAACATTCTCTTTTGAGACTCCGCCTCAGACTCTTATCATTTGGCACTAAAAGCTAAACATTGTCACCGGTATGGCTGTCCGCAACATGTCATTAATTGTGTGGGAGAGGTCGATCAGTTAGTCACATTAGCATGAGCTATAGGTTAGCCACTAGCTAACGCGAGCTAGATGGAAATACAAACAATGTAACATTACTGGTGAAAAAGTGATTTACCTTGGAATACTCCTTTGCCAACTTGCTGTACTTTGCTTGCAGGTCTGCAGCTGGATTATGAATAGTCCCAACTTTAGCCAAGGTAACGTTAAGCTAGGGCTGGGCGATATGGCCAAAAACATTATCGCGATAAAATTATAAAATTATTTTCATATAACTCGATATCGATAATTATCGTTGATATAATGTCTGTCAAGTTTAATTAACTTATTATGCCCAGGCGCCGGCGCCGATGGACGGGCTATTAATAGACTTGTTTTGCTGCTGTGAATGTCTCGTGTTGATGTTGTCATCAGTCCGTGCACGTTAGCAGTTAGCCAGAGCAAGCAGTGTATCCCATGACAATGTACTAAATATGACCCTAAAATACTCCGTTCCGCCCCAATATATTGCAACAACGTCCACCGCATACCCCACACTACTATAACCGTGGCCTCAGAATTCACGCCACACACCCACTCGGCATGTAAACTATAAAATAGCGCCGTGCAAGCTAATTATCCTAGCCAGCCTTGTTTACTACTTGAGTCCTACCTCTCTACCCAGAGGTCTCCTTCCGCTGTCGGCCATCTCCTTCACTGATTGGTTGTTAGTGCGTGTGCTCATATCCAAGCTTGGAAAATCGATATATCAAAACTTTGCGACCACGTTTCATGTTTATTTCGAGGAAATAATTTATCGCAATAGTTATCGTTTTATCGCCCAACCCGTTAAGCTAAAACTAGCTTTTCAAATAGCTCTTCAGCTAATGCTAATAACACAGAGCTCCCGTCAGCCGTCACACTGCTCTGTCGGGACGAGGGCATTAAGAAAAGTTATAATTATTTTGTCTCGTCTTGTTTTAGTCAACAATATCGACATACATGAAGAGAAATTTCGTCCTGGTTTTTGTAAATTACATTTTTGTGTCCTCAGTTGTGGTCAACGATATTTAATAAACTATTTAGTCTCGTTAGCGTGAAATGGTCTTCAATAACGTGAGGTCACGTCTCGTTGTCGTCATGAAAAAAACCTTCGTTGACGAACATCTTTCGTCACCATTTTAGTCAACAAAATTAACACTCACTAACCCTAACCCTCAGTGATGCTGAGGTGAGATGTTTTGTGTGTGTGTGTTGTGTGAGTTCCACTTAGTTATCCAAGTCCAGAGCCAGTTTAATCTAGAATTGCTAATAATGACAAACTCTTGTGGGTGAATAATTAATTGAAACTCAATGTGTATGATTAGTTTGCAAATTCATCATTATTTGAATTAATTCCACATACCTACTCTGAAATCAAAGCCATGGAAATAATTAGTTTTGCATGAGACCAGTGAAAGGCAAGGTGAGAGATGTTTTGTGTTTGTGCATGCGTGTATATTCTACTTAGTTAACCAATATGTAATTCAAATCTGTAAACACGATAAAAAAATGTAAGCCAATATCCATAAATGATGCATCCTTAGCCACCTTTTAAACACTTTTAAATACATTGAGGCACCACAACCCAAACTGTGTTTTAGGTCACTGAACCTTTTTGAAAACTCCTGCCAGGGTTTTTAGAAATGCAGTTTAAAAAATAAATAAAAGGTGTATTCGTGTGGACGGGTTATAATTAAAATGGGTTATTTTCTCAGCAATGAAACCATGGAGCAATTCTTTTTTCTGTTGTGTGGATTTAGAGATTATTTTAAAAGGGGAAAAGCATTAAGAGGAAAAACCTTGGTTTAAAATATACCTGTATACAATAGATAGCCTACTAGCCAGGGGATTAATGTAGAACCGGTGAGCAGACAGTTTGAATGAAGCTTTAAGCTGTGTCTGAGGCTATGGTTAGACTAGTGTATTCCTGGCGTTTTTTTATACGTTTTTGACGACGTTTGGTGTCCTATCTACACAGAAATGCGTTTTTTGGCGTTTTTTTGTGGATACGGCTGAAACGCAAAATTGTGTTTGCGTTTGGAGATACGCAAAAAAAACGAGTCGACAACAGCGTGTAGTCAGCACGGAGCAGTTGTTGCGAAAACGCCCATGCGCAGTAGATACCATCTGCGTGCCCTTCCGGTGACAACAGTGTGTGTGTTTGGGACAGAGCTCCGTGTCCCAAATAGCTTCAGCTACCATGTGTTGTCAAGTTATTGTTATAAGGACCCCAGTCCAAGCTACAACAGTCTGCATTCCCTTAACAATTGTTTGTATTGAGCCGTATTGTATTGTACCCATATGCAATATGTTAAATAAAGTTTACATCCATTCATTCTGCTAGCATTACCGATTGCATGAGCAGCTGGCTAACGTGAGCTATCAGGATTCAGACCCTGTTAGCTCAGAGTTCCTCTTTCAACTTAACAAGCATTAAACAAAATGGCCCAGTCATCTATTCACCTTTGTTTAATACACACAGCGTTGTCTCTAATGTTATCTAACTACTGATAGCTCGCGATATCATCAGTTTTGGTGCAGGCTAAGTAGCGTGAGCTAACGTTAGCTTCTAGCCACAATGCTATATTGTTATAATGGCATACTCCATTGACGTTAGCATGCAGCTAACAATGCTACCGATCGTTTTTTAGACTAAACTATCCGCTCTTGGTGGTCACTTGTGTTGATGTTAGTTTTGTTTCATCAACAAATGGCAGGCAGAACACACAGTGAATGTATCCGTTTTGTTTATTGCACTTTTATTAGGCTTTGCTGAAAAAAGAATTGCTGCATTGAGCAAGATGGTGGGGCGGCATAGGCGCCTGCCTTATTGACATTTTCTTTGCTGGAGCTTCCAGGAAGTGTATTGGCACATTCGTTCTGATTGGTTGAAATTGCCTTCATGTTTGCCACCTACTGCCACCTACTGCTTTGGCAGTGTACTACATCAGTGTGCTCTGGTGACAAAAACGAAAAAAAAAACGAAAGTGTGACTCGAGGCGCATGACGTCGCGGCGATACGCGGCGATACGTATAAGAAAACAATACGAAGATGATACGAAAGGTGTAACCGCAGCCTGAATCTGAGATCTGCTGTCTGTGTTGAAATCTCAACACCTCTAGTTGTCTCGTGAACTCATAAGCACTACAAAAAAGTGAACTCAATCACAGACCTGTCAGTCAAGCCTGAAATAGCTTGTATTTCTTCAAGTTGTCTATGCAATGACATTTATACCCATGCTTCATACATCCAGTGTAAAAAGCATGGTGTATCACGGCTGTATTTAGGGTAATGCTCAAAGGTGTGAAATTGGATTTGGCTCTGACAGAGTGAGCAGGTAACAGCAACAGTAAAGACTCCACTTTGAGCGGCACACATTTCCTGACTCTGTATTGGTTGGTCTTCTTACATATCTGTATCTAACAGTTAGAGTGAGAGATCATCTGTAAAATGGAGCATTAACATAAAGTATGTAAAATAACAAAGGTGTCATAACAATTACATAATAATCCATTTCAATGTGGTGCTGAAGAGGAGTTAAAATGAACATACAATTCG
>NC_140165.1:140413014-140524018 GCF_963971535.1 Notolepis coatsorum | reverse complement strand
AGTGCATCACAGACTATTGAATTGATTGAATGAAAAGTTTATTAACAGATTGCAGAATGGGTACAATACAGTACAGCTCAATGCATACAATTGTTAAGGGGATGCAGACCAGAGAAATACTTTCGTCTTGTTTACATCAGGGTCCCCCATTTTCAATTCATCATAACATATATGACATACATGACATACAGATAGACAGTACTGCTACATCTATACATTTATGACATATCAGATTTGCAAATACAGTACTGTTTGTGATACAAAAGTGTCCAGAAAAAGAGTGTATATACATTTGACATAGAAACTGTACATTGGAGGAGGTTGGGTGGGTGGGGTGGGGTTGGGTGGGTGGGGCTGTACATTGGAGGTGGGGGGGGGACACTGTACACTGTAATACTGACAAAGCCATACTTGGTCATTTACTGTACAACTGGGTTAGGACATTTGTAGGGGCTACATCAACTTTTGTGTGGACTACAATGTTCCATCTAGGACTGTTACCTGCTACCCTAATAACAAGCATGGGTCACTAAGGACATCAAAGCCCTACTGAACGAGAAGAAGAGGGCATTCAACGCAGGCAACAGGGAGGTCAAAAGATCAGGGGCGTCTGAGAATCAACCTCAGAGAGGGCAAAGACAAATACAGGAGGAAGTTGGAAGGTCAGCTGGAGAACAATAGCATCAAGCAAGTGTGGACTGGAATGCAGACCATAACCGGCATTAAACCGGCAGGGGGAAGGGGAGTGGATGGAGATGTGGACCGGGCTAATGAGCTAAACCTGTTTTACAATAGGTTTGATACAGCGGCCCCCGGCCAGTCTGGCCCCCCTCCCCCCCGACACTACTCCAGTTGCCCTGCCCACCCCCACACCTCTCAGCCTTCAACTCGAGCAACCCCCTCCATCCCCCCAACTGCCCACGCCCCCTCATCCCTGGTGCAGCCTGTCTGCCCCCCGCGGCTTGAAGACCCGCTCCTCCCCCCAACACCTGAGATCCCCACAGTATGGCTCTCTGCAGACCAGGTGAGTACACAGCTGAGCAAGTTGGAGGCGATGCAAGTAGAGGCCCCCCTGGTGTCCTGGATTGTGGACTATCTCGAGCAGACCACAGTACGTGCGCCTACGGAGCTGTGTGTCAGACAGACTGGTCAGGCAACACCGGGCCCCGCAGGGGACAGTCCTCTCTCCCTTCCTCTTCACTGTCTACACCAACGACTTCCACTATCGGTCAGAGTCCTGCCACCTTCAGAAGTTTTCTGATGACTCTGCGATAGTGGGGATGTATAAAGGACGGTGACGAGAGGGAATACTGGGAACTGGTAGTGGACTTCGTCACATGGTGCGATAAAAAGCACCTGCAGCTAAATGTGGCGAAGACCAAGGAACTGGTTGTGGAGCTGGGGAGGAGGAGGAGTGCACCTGTGACCCCCGTTTCCATCAGGGGAGTTGATGTGGACATGGTGGAGGTGTACAAATACCTCGGTGTGCACATCAACAACAAACTGAACGGGTAAAAACATGCAGAGGCACTATACAAGAGGGGCCAGAGCCGACTCTACTTCCTCAGAAGGCTTCAATCCTTCAATGTCTGTACAAGGATGTTGAGGATGTTCTATGAGTCGGTAGTGGCGGGCGCCTTCTTGTATGCTGTGACCTGCTGGGGCAGCGGACTGAGAGCAGTGGACACAACCAGGCTGGATAAGCTGGTCAGGAAGGCCAGCAGTGTGGTTGGGGTGGAGATGGACGAGGGTGGTGGAGAGGAGGAGCCTTGCTAAGCTCCAGGCCATCAGGGAAAACCCCACCCACCCACTATACACAGACTTGGCTGACAGGAGGAGCATGTTCAGTGCTAGGCTCACACTACCCAAATGCAGCACTAAACGGCACAGGAAGTCCTTCATTCCAACAGCCATCAGACTATACAATGCATCACTGTGACTCACTGCATCACTGAGCACAGAGCGGCAGCTCAATAGTGGCAGGAGGCCGGGGCCTCCAGGCTCCAAAAACAGGGGGCAGTGATGGCTGCCAGACATTGACCTTGGATTAATAGGAACCCAAGGAGGACAATACACTACCTGAAGCATACTGCACCTTATGTGACACTGTGAATACTGTGAATATATATTTCATTTAGTTAGATAGTTAAATTATATTGACCAAATTGTTTACACTGCTGTGTTGTTTTTTACTACCTGTACCCAGCGATGCAGTGGTGGGCATACGCGGTCAAACGACGTTTAGGCTACGTCACTGAGGCAGAAGTGCGCGCATCCTATTATTATGCAAAGTCTAGGTGATAAGATACCCCGGCCGGCACTTATCACCTAGACTGTGTGTGTGTGTGTGTGTGTGTGTGTGTGTGTGTGTGCGTGCGTGCGTGTGTGTGTGTGTGTGTGTGTGTGTGGAATGTTGGGCGTGTGTTATGTGACAAAAGACCGCCCGTCTCGTCCCCAGCTCCGACTCATGAAAGAGGAGAGAGACATGTATGCGCGTGCACGCGGGAGCGCGCATGCACGTGGCGTTTGGCCTTGGCCCATATTATGACTGCACCATTGCCTGTACCCCCCCCCCTTCCCCCATGCTCAGTATATTTTTACTGTATTTATTTCTGTATATTTTATTTTATTTTTATTCTATTTTACTCTACTTATCCTATGCAACTTGATTGATTTGTGTTATTATTCTAATTTGTGACCTGTCCTGTCTAAATGTTTAAATGTTGAGCGATTTTCAGTGTCAAATTTCCCACGGGATAATACAAGTATTTCTATTCTATTCTATTCTATTCTATTCTATTCTATTCTATTCTATTCTATTCTATTCATGAACACACTAGACTAGACAAATATCAAGATGTATCCATCAGTGGACCAATTGCATGCTTTTGCAGAGGACAAGAAGCCTTCACTCAACTCATTCAGACATTAAGCACCCCCACAGCCCAAATGGAATGATAAATTTAATTTTTTTTTATTTAAAAAAAGAAATGTTAAAATATTATACCTTTTTTTTATTTTAAATTTTTTTTGGTCGACCAATAGTCGACTAACGGCAAATGTTGGCCAATCATAGTCGCCATCCGAATCCTTAGTCAGGGACAGCCCTACTAATTTGTTAACAAACTAATTTGTTTAGCCGAGGGCAGC
The DNA here is from genome assembly GCF_963971535.1 of Notolepis coatsorum. Taxonomy (NCBI): domain Eukaryota; kingdom Metazoa; phylum Chordata; class Actinopteri; order Aulopiformes; family Paralepididae; genus Notolepis; species Notolepis coatsorum. The sequence continues at coordinate 140,520,868 of NC_140165.1, read as the reverse complement.
TCTGAGAGAGAGGGAGAAGAAGTTACATGATCTGCAATAGGGCAGGGCAACAGCATGATAGAAGAAAAGAAGGAAATGAAAACACATGCTCTATCTGGAATGTTTCTACTTGGACTCGTTTAACATTGATGTAAGTGAAACAGACTATTGTAGACTTATGAAACACATGCAGATGGCTCCCTCCCTCCTTCTCTCTCTCTCTATGCCCCCCCCCCCTCTATCTCTCTCTCTCTCTCTCTCTCTCTCTCTCTCTCTCTCTCTCTCTCTCTCTCTCTCTCTCTCTCTCTCTCTCTCTCTCTCTCTCTCTCTCTCTCTCTCTCCTCTCTCTCTCTCTCTCTGTTTCTCCCACCTACAATATATATGTATCTTCATCCCCATCATTATTTCGCTCTGTGACCTTCTCTCCCTCTCTTTCTATATATATATTATATATTATATCTCCCCCCCTCTCTCTATATATATCTCTCTTTCTCTCTCTCTCCTCTCTCTCTCTCTCATCTCTCTCTCTCTCTCTCTCTCTCTCTCTCTCTCTCTCTCTCTCTCTCTCTCACTATTTATATCTCTCTCTTTCTCTCTCTCTCTTTCTCAGACCTAATACATATCCATATCACCAAGCAGATTTTCACCTGAATACATTAGATCCTCCCATTCTATTATTTACGTGCACACCTGCAATGAGGGCTGGCTTTGTGTGTGTGTGTGTGTGCCTGCCTGCCTGCCTGCCTGCCTGCCTGCCTGCCTGCCTGCCTGCCTGCCTGCCTGCCTGCCTGCCTGCCTGCCTGCCTGCCTGCCTGCCTGCCTGCCTGCCTGCCTGCCTGCCTCATCCAGCGGGATTTAGGGACATTTAACACTCGCAAACAAGGTCGAAATGCTCCTCACAAATTTTGGGGGACTTGTTCAAAATGGATCAACAGTTCAAGATGTGGAACGAGGGAATGCATCTACAGTTGTAAGCCATATTGATGTTTGTGAATGGGTCGTCCATGGTACTCAGGGTAGAGTACGACCTGTCCTATGCTTCATACTGGACACCCAGCTCCTCCCTGGTTAGCCACAATACTAATGTAAAGTAATGGGGCTACTGTATAAAGCACTTAAATGTTGAACTAGCCCGTTAAATAGTTGATTCCTTTCACCTGACACCTGAAATGTACCTTGAAACAGCTGTGAACAAAAAATGCTGTATTGAATACTTAACACTTTCAGTGCCGGGCCGTGTTTTCCTATTTACCCCGTTGAGTGCCACCATCCACGGCCAATGTTAACGTTAATATCGCCTAATCTATGTTTTAAATTATGGCTATGTGTCTAATCTGCCCGTCGCTTATCAAAGACTCATTTTCCAGTCAACATTGGCAAGGCAGATTGTATTTTTATCGCTTCATTTCCGTTTTATAGCATTTTGAAAATCACCCGAAAAACAACCCATGCCTATGATAATCGCCTTTTACTGGAATATTCCAGCACGTTGTCATTTGTCGCCCTATTTATGAATCGTTTTCAAATAAACGCTAGATGATCGATAGTATATGTGTGCGCACGCACGCTTGTGCCGTGCGCTGATAATCGCGGCTGTTATTTCCTCATGGCTTTTACAGTCAAAACAGCCATATCACATATCACATAAACGCTTATATCTCTGTGAAAACGAGTCTGATTATCCTAACACTGATAACATAGATTCCTTACCTGAGGTCAGATGGTATCCAAATGGTTTATTCCAATTTCCGATCGCCATTCGAAAAAAATAAATGTATTGATCAACCGTGTATACAGTAGAACACATGATCCGCGCGGCTCAGATGCTCCAGAATGAACTCTGGTAGACCCCGGCTGCATCAGTGAGAAGTAAAGTGTGGAGTCAGAAATCCGTTCTCCCATTCACTTTCATTGAGTCCATTCCAAAAGGGTGATTTACCATCTGGGAGACGATAGGGGGCGCTTTTTTCACATCTGAGCGCCGGCGGTCCCTGGATCTCCAACGGTAGGCTCGCGTGATGCAATATGATTTCAGATCGCTAATAAAAAAAAACACCCAAGAATACTTGTGACCTGACATTCAGCGGTCTTGTCGTAAACCCGCTCAAAGTGTTAAGGGGAAACACATTGCCCAAAGAAAGACTTGGCTTTTTTGAACTGTCAAAACAGCTCACAGTCATCTGTTGTCTAAGTGCAATGGAAATTCTAGAGAAATGCTAAAGAATGTACCTTTAAAGAGTAAACAAACCCCACCGTTTCAGCCTGTCTCTGTCTACTATAATATTTTTAAGAATTCACAAAGTGGGTTTGAGAATAAGAGGTGACGAGAGAGGGGGGCAGTGAGGAATCATTCATTTATAGCTTTAGCATAAGGCCATCTTCTATTCAAACTAACAGATATATATATATATATATATATATATATATATATATATATATATATATATATATATATATTATATATATATATATATATATTATATATATATATATATACTAACAGATATATCTTGATAGCAGTTCATTCTGAAATAATCCCAGACTTGGCTGTAAACTAATGGGTTACGAATAACATGGCGGGTGTTGTAACCGTTATCGACATACTGTATAGGGCCAGGGCCCGGGAGACAAATGAAAAATCCCATTTGTGCCTGTATGTAATTGACCTACTGTATCTCAAGCTCTGAGGCTCTTTTCTTGACACTCCAATCACAACTGTTGCTTTCCACGGTCAAACTAAGATTTATTTCTGGCTTTTACTTGACTCTCCTATCACAAGCTTTGCTGTGAGATAGGACAGTTACAGTAGTAAAGCACTCCAGAGAAAGGCAATTACTGCAGACTCACATGTTGGTCGCCCTTGTGACAAGAAACGTAATGGTAGAATAATAAAGTTATTACGTGCAGGCTCCTTCACACGTGTCTCTAACTATCCAGGTTTAAAATGAACAAAATGACGATTGGCGGCAGGTACTTGCATGACCCGATCCACTGATCGTCTGCTGGGGTGTGGCAACAATATTTTCCACTCGAGGCTGCACTCTTTGGGGAGTGTGTGTGGGGGGGGGGGGGGGGGGGGGGGGGGGGGTTGGCTGTGCAGAGTGTGCAACGGAGTGCACATTTTTTAGTTTTTTCCGCTGTTGTCCTAGATGTCCTAATGTTGAAACAGTGACCAGGATAAATTGGTTACACTATAGAAGGCATGTAAACACATTCAAACTGCAAAAAAAGAAAACATGATCTAGTGTTTAATTACTCCAAACACAGTTTGTCCTATTATTTTCCCCTGTAAACAGTTTCTTTGTTCCACTTTCTTTGTACTCTCTGTAAATTGCTCTCAATAAAACGAACATTAACCCTTTATCTGCCACAGATTATTCTGATCTTAATCCACTCTCTGCCACCACTATAAGTCTATGGAGATGTTCCCCTTCTTTGCAGGGCTATAACTTTTTAAATTGTATTGCTAAATTGACATTACTATGGCCCATTCAACGTCAAGTATCTATCGTTTAGGATGTAGCAACGTTCTACTTTTTCATTCACATATTCATACTAAAATACGATCTAAAGTATAAATATGTTTTTATCGTTTTCTGCAGCATTCTGCAGAATGTGAGTTATAGCCCTAAATACATATATTAGATCATCAAATGTAGTTTGATACAGATTGACGTCAGATGAAAAAATTTCAATTGTACAAGGTCCTACATGTCATGCCTCATCATCTGCTGGTGACCGGAGGGGGGGGGGGGTTTATAAGTCTGTGGCCGACGTTAAATGATTCATGTAGTATGGGCGATATATATATCAGAGCAGATTATACGTTTAATAATAATCAAACACGCTGAAACTCACGCGGCATCCTCTGACCGTTGGGTGATCAGCGTGGAGCAGAAATATCGCTATTATGGGATGTTGATATATGCGATCCATTTCCAGGTTGTATAATAATTAGTGCTGTCAGGCGATTAAAAAAATTTTTCTAAATAATTACAGGATTTGTAATTAATTAATCTAATTAATCGCATTTTAATCGCATAACCATTTTATGCCTGATATTCTATATTCTATAATCATATTTCAAATTGCATATGTCCGGATGGCAGAATTCAGTACTGTATCTACAAAACCTTCTGTTTAATCATCTTCCATCTATTAATTTGCTTAGATTTTTCAGGTCTGGTCAATTTGAGCATAGTGTTATTCACAGTCAAAGATAATTTTTTTTTTATTGATATTCTCATTTGGTTCATTACAATTGACTCAAGCCTAGTAACAGACACAGTATTTCTGACACTGGGAATACATTCCCTGAGATCCATAGATGTCCCTAGAATCAGATACCAAGAACATGCAAATGGACCATATAAAAAAAGAAGTCTGTAAATGTGTATTATATGTTCTTATGGAATGAATGAGATAAAAAATTAATTATATAAAAAAAAAAAAAAAAAATTGTAATTAATTTTGAGTTAATTTTCATAACGCGATAATTTGCTGTGTAATTAATTAATCTAATTAACGCGATAAACTGACAGCCCTAATAATAATATATGCGTCCAAATCATGTTGTTTATCGAGTTATTTGCAACCGATCGCTGTCCAGTGTATCAAGATGGAGTCCCGCTAACGATAGCGAGTGCCCGGACGAAATATGGTTGAGCACCACTTCCGGCACGTCACTTCCGGTTTTGGCGATTCGCCGATCGGCCACTAGATGACGGTCTTGAACCGTTGGAGAGTTGAGAGGAGATCAACAGCAAGTCTCAAGTCTCCGTGGGTGAAATATGATTGCCATGACAGATTTTTTAAATATTGATCTCAAAGACGCCTTACGGCGTCATTGGCAGATTACGCATGGCGAGCAATGACGTGGTAACACGTTCTTGGCGAGAAAAGGGTTAACGGCAAAGATTATTTCAGGAAATGGTTTGAGAGAAAGGCTGGAGATCATACAGGTGGGCGATTGAGAGCAAAGCACCTGCTGGATACACAACCGATCTGCTGACACTAACCTTTTTAAAGTTCATACCCAACAGATCAGCATTTCATTTCTCTTTCTACTTTACAGCCTATTTGTTCTACTCACTATTTTCAAGTTAAAAGATGGCTTGACTTCACATACGGTTCTCATCATCTCTTCACTGCACAAGGACTTGCCCATCACATCTATCTCGGGAAATATTTTTATTGGAAACGTGTATAAAAAGTTTAGCAGGTAGTCTATCTCCATACAGACTTTATTTTTTTTTAATATATTCCTGAATCAATAGTTAATCAATAGAGACTTGACTGCAATGTGGGTTCTTTGGTTCATGGGTTCTGCCTGGAAACCATATTGAGTCAATTAAATATTTAGGGGGTTTGGGTTAGGTTCAATAAAACACAGCAGACCAGTGTTCTGGGAAATAACCCCTTCACCTGTTTTGGGTTTTGACTAAGGCTGTCAATCTATTAAAATATTTAATCTGATTAATCGCATGATTGTCCATAGTTAATTGTGATTAATCACAAATTAATCGCATATTTTGCATCTGTTCTAAATCGACCTTAAACTGATATTTTTCAAGTGGTAATATTGTTATCAACATGAAAGTTAACAAATGCTTACTTTATGCAGCCATTTAACACAAAAGGATGACCCTCATGCAGGAACTTGTTACATTCACCCACACAAGGGCTGAGGACTAGGGTTGGGCACCGAGAACCGGTTCTAATAGGAACCGGTTCCTAACTTCCTGTTGATATACAATTTATATTCTTAATTTCGATTCTTAAAAAAAATAAAAGAAAAATTGTATTTTTATTTTTTACTTTGTTAATTAATACCCTAGTATTAAGTTGTCAAGTCAACTGACAATGTGAATAGTATGAAGAAAATAAAAGATTAAAAAAAAAGAAAATAATAATCTCCTGCTAAATAAGCTGTGACCTGTTTTGACCTGCACCTCAAAGAATCGGAATCGAGAATCGTTTAGAACAGGAATCGAAATGGAGAATCGGAATCGGAACCGGAATCGTTCAAATCCAAACGATGCCCAACCCTACTGAGGACTCACACCCGCCGCCCCCACATATCTCTCACACACACACTCTCCCAGCTCTCTTTCTCGCTTGCCCCTTCCTTCCGTGAATCTTGCGCTAAAAATATAGTGGCCTTAAAAGAATTGTGCGTTAACGCGTTAACTTTGACAGCCTTAGTTTGGACCCATAGTTTTAAGAAACACTGGCCTACAGAAGAAAAGAAGAAGAAGGTAGACATTGATTGTCCAATAACTTACTGTGTTGGCAATGGATTCCATTGAAGCCTGGTGGACATTTGCAGACGTAGCCAATGAAGGTGTCTCCCCTGTAAGTCTCGCTGATCTCACATATCCCTCTGTTGTGGCATGGGTTTGGATGGCAAGGGCCTACGGCATTCAAGACAGGAAACAAAACAGTAAAAAAAAAGAGCCTAAATACCATTGTTATGACCAACGTGACTTGTGGGTGCCTATTGAACCCCACTGAAAATGTGTTAGAGCCTCTTGTACCATATGTTTGTGATAGTAAATCAACAAAATAGACTGGGTTGGACATTGCAAGACCACACACCATTACTGCCAATGTGAAAATTGTGGCCGATACCGATAACCGATATTAATATTGCTGTTCTGGCCGATACCATTAATATTGCTGTTCTGGCCGATACCGATATTTACCGATGTCGATATCTCTGTATAGAAAACACTTTTTTATGATAATCAAATAAAGAGCTATTTTCCAAAACATGTAAAAAAATTAATAAAAAAAAGAATTTCGTCTTGTTTACATTAGGGTCCCCCATTTTCAATTCATAATGAATTGTAAGCAAGGGTGCAATTAGCACCGTGCAATCCATTCTTTGTGGATCTAGCCCTAAGTGTGGGAGAATCAATAAATCAGTGACTGAATGAATGAATGAATTCATGATTGAGTTGACATTGCCGGTCATAGAGGTGCTTCACATAAAAAAGAAAAATAAATGATCAAATTTTGGTCATTTTCATGTTTTTACTTGAATGTTATCTATGTTGTCAAAATTGTTATTTACATTGTGACCCTAAGGACTATGAAACTCATTCAAAACCCAATGTACTGTAGAATTTCAACTGAACCGTCAATCTGAAGATTTTAGGTTTTTTTAAGTTTAACCGTTTGCAGATCCAGATCCAGTGCACGGTTTTCACCAAACAGCAGCAATAAGAGTAATACTGTAAGGGGGCTTTCCCACTAGGAATCCGGGGTCAAATCCGAGCACGATCGCCCCAAAATAACTGTGATGAGAACGCTCCACTACGTCACCGGGGACACTGATTTGCTCCATGTCGGGACCACTTGAAAAGGTGGTTTTGGGAGATAATCCGCGTCCCTGACGACGGAACGGAGCGTAGTGTGCAAACAAACTGTACCAAAACATGGAAGAGGCTTGCTGTAACAAGTGGTTCTGTTGGTGCTAACCTGCTTGCCGAGAATAGAGTTGTATTTAGGTCTGTTTGGGATTGTTGTTCAGCCAAGCGCTTACCGGTATCTCTCTCTCTCTCTCTCTCTCTCTCTCTCTCTCTCTCTCTCTCTCTCTCTCTCTCTCTCTCTCTCTCTCTCTCTCTCTCTCTCTCTCTATCTCTCTATCTCTCTCTCTCGCTCTATCTCTCTCTCGCTCTCTCTATCTCTCTCCCTCGACAGCAGCTGTTATGTACCAGGAGCCTGATCACTCCTGGGTCACTGTGTCATCTCTGTCTCGTAGTCCTGGGCAAGGCCGGGCATGCACAGACATGTCTTGACGGTGACTTTGAACCTGACTCCGGAGGCATGGCTCTGGCGCCTGTGGACCGCTGTCCAATAGGAGAATGAAATATTATGGTCTGGGCTAAAGGGATATTCCGTGTATATGTACAAGGAATATACAAGGGATATCAAACGATATACAAATACTATGCAATATATATCAATCAATAAATATATATATTCGGTTTAATCTGATCCTTTGTAACAGCCGCCCCCTAATTAGTCCCACCTAATTAGCTAAGCAGAGACAGATTAACCGCACTGTCCACTACTCAATGTCTGTTGTGAGGGGTCGGGCAGTTCACAAAGTCATGGGGTCATGGTCGTCATCGATAGTATCGGGGAGCCTTGGCAGTTCTATTAGCCTCGCCACGGGTCGGGTGTAGATCCGTCCTTGGACGAGCACTTTGGCTGCTCGGACCTTTCCGTCGGCACCGGTGATCACTTTGCTTACGCGGCCAGCCGGCCACATAGCTCGGGGTAGTGACTGGTCGATAATCATGACGACTGTTCCTTCTGTCAAATTGTCTCTCTCTTTCACCCATTTCTGGCGGGTCTGTAGAGACGGTAGATAGTGGAGTAGGAAGCTGTTCCAAAACTTGTCAGCCAATACTTGACTGTACCTCCACATTCTTCGGCCGTTCGCTTCTTCAGGCCTGTACATTGTCTGTGGTAGCGCGGGGTCCAGCCGCCCCATCAAGAGTGTGTTGGGGGTGACTGGGTCGACATCTGCTACATCACTTGAGACGTAACCGAGGGGCTTTGAGTTCAATACTCCCTCGATCTCCGTGAGGACTGTCATTAGGACTTCTTCCGCCACGGTCTGGGCCCCAAGCACGGCGTACAGGGCTGTCTTTATTGAACGTACTTCTCGTTCCCAAGTTCCACCGAAGTGAGGTGCGTTCGGGGGATTAAACTGGAAGTCAATCTGGGATGGAGCGAGGTGGGTCTTAAGTTCTGGGCCCATAGCTTGGAAGCTCTCTCTCAGCTCTCTTTCTCCGCCTTTGAAGTTTGTCCCGTGATCAGACAATAATATAGACGGTTTGCCTTTCCGCGATGTGAATCTTCGGAAGGCCATAAGGAATGAGTCTGTGCTCATGGTTGGAAGGAGTTCTATATGCATCGCTCGGGTGGTCATGCATTTGAATACAATACCCCACCGCTTCTCGGTTCCTCTTCCTTTCCTTATATACAGCGGGCCGAAACAGTCCATACCGGTGGAGTGAAAAGGCTTGTCGCCGAGTCGGAGGCGACAGGGAGGTAGGTCAGCCATCCGGGGTATACTGGGCTGCGCTCGCCACTTACGACAGTCTAGACAGGTTCGCTGGAAGCGCCGCACTGCTTCTCTCCCTTGCAGTATCCAATAACGACGTCTGATCTCCGCGAAGACTCTCTCTGCCCCGGCGTGATGCACATCCTCGTCGTATTTCTTTATGATCAGCTCTGTGACCTTGTGTCGGCTGTTTAAGACTATCGGGTACTTGACGTCATCCGGTAAGTCTGGAGCTCTCCGCAGACGACCACCCACTCTGATGAGACCATGGGCGTCGCTCTCGGGGGCTAGGTGGAGCAGTCTGCTGTCTGATGGGACGGGCTTTGCTCCCTGTAGACAGTCTAGCTCATCGGGGAACGAGTCTCTCTGGGCTCGTTGTAGTAGAAGAAGTTCTGCTTCTTCGTAGTCAGCTGCTGTAATGTCAGTAGTGAGCTGAACCTCTGGGTGGTGCCACAGGAATGTCTTTAGCTGCGCACTCTCTAGGGTGAGGCAATCGTCTATGTCGGGGTCTGTGGAGACGAGTGTGTTCAATCCACAGAACATAGATTTCTTGTTTTCGGCCTCCTCTTTACTCGCTTCCCGTGGGGTGGGTGTAGGCCACTCTTCTTCCGGGAGCTTGAGGAACTCTGGCCCGTCACTGTATAGGTTGTGACGGGTGAGGTCATCCAGGGAAATTCCCCGGGTTATGACGTCAGCTGGGTTGTGTTTTGTGTCCACATACCTCCAGCTTGCTACTTCTGTTAAATCTTGAATCTCTGTGACTCTGACTCCCACGAAGACCTTGTATCTGCACGAATCAGACCGGATCCATGTGAGTACTGTCGTGGAGTCTGACCACAAGATTGTTCTTTGCACCGGAATGGTGAGTTCACGTTGGATTAACGTGGCGAGTTGCGCTCCTGCTAGGGCTGCGCAGAGCTCTAGACGCGGGATAGATTGTTGCTTTCGTGGGGCTATTCTTGAGCGAGCCAGGATGAAAGCAGTATGTATTTCTCCTCCCTCCTCTCGGGCACGCAAGTAGGCCACCGAACCGTAGGCTACTTCGGAGGCGTCGCTGAAGACGTGCAGGTCCATCTGGCACGTCTCCGGCCTCACTGTGGGTGGGAAGTAGCTGCGGCGTATGTTGACACCTGGGAGTGAGCTGAGTTCCGTCTCCCACTCTCTCCATGTGGATGCAAGGTGTTCGGGTATGGGGTCGTCCCAGCCTTGGTCCTTGTCCCATAATGCTCTTACAATCATCTTTGCCCTGGTGGTGTAAGGTAGAATACATCCCAACGGGTCATATTGTCTGGCGAGTGTTCTGTATACACTCCGTCTGGTGGTCGGTAGTGCAGTCGACCTTCCCTGCTCCTTGGTCAGGGGTGTGTGTTTATAATGGAGCGAGTCTGTTTTGAAGCGCCAGACTAGTCCTAATGTCATTTCTTGGGCTTCTCCTGGGATGGTCGCCATCCAGGTCTCGCTGCTTGCTGCCTTGTCCTCGGGGGAGAGGCTGCGCAATACTTGCGGGTCGCTGCTGGCCCACTGCCTGAGATCAAAGCCGCCTTTGATCAGGGAGGCGCGGAGCTTGAGTAGAAGGGCCTCGGCTTCTTCTGGCGTCGAGACGCTTTGCAGACAGTTGTCCACGTAGAAACTATTTCCTACACTTTGTCGGACCTCTTCATCAGCTGCTGGGTCCTCTGCGACGTGCTTTTGCAGTGCAAACGTAGCACAGCATGGGCTGCATGTGGTTCCGAAAGGGAGGACTTCCCATTGATAGATGGCTGGTTGCTCATCCCCGATCCTCTCTCTCCATAGGAACCGCAGCAGGGGCTTGTCCTCCTCCACTAGTCTCACCTGCAGGAACATCCCTTTGATGTCGCCGCTGATGGCCACCTTGTCTTGGTGGAAACGTAGTAACACGCCTAGTAGAGAGGGGCCGAGTGTTGGGCCGGGCAAGAGCTCTTTATTCAGATTTTGTGATCCGATCTGGTAGCTGCAGTTGAACACAATACTACAGTATCCTTGCCGTTGTGGTGGACTTTGTGGTGCGGCACGTACCATGATTCGGTCGTCTGATCGGCCTCTTTAATGTCAATTTTCTTTATGTGTCCCGCTGTGATTAGCTTGTTAATCTCAGCGCGGTACACAGTCTCTTGAGCGGGGTCTCTGGCTAGGCGCCGCTCTGTGTTCAATAGATACCGCTCCGTCGCTTCTTTTGGGGCGTGGAAGGTAGGCATACCCTCTCGCCTCAGGAGTGGAGTTGCGTATCTCATCACTCCGTTGACTTTGACTCTCTTTGTCCCTTGCTCGAGGAGGGCTATAGCGTAAATGTCTTCCTTGGAACGAATGTCTTTCTTTTCGTTCTTAAAGGGCATTGTCTCTAGTGTCCATAGCCTCTCGACATGCTGTAGGAGGGTGGTGTCTTCTTCTGTCACTCTGGAGTGGAGGCAGCTAGTGGCTGCTGTTCGGTTAAGAGACTTAGCGAGGGGGCCTTGTAATGTCCATCCTAGGCGGGTCTCGACTGCTGCAGGACAGCCTCTGGGCCCTGTGTGGACCCGGTCTATCGGGACGATGAGGTCTGCATGGTCGGAGCCTATCAGCAGGGTCGGGGTGGCACCGTCTATGAGCGGTATAGGTAGTTGACGCAGGTGCACATATTTATCCATCAGCTTGGCGATGGGGTAGGTGTACTGCGACAGGCCTATTTCTTGGCTGGTGAAAGCGTTAGTAATCCTATACCGTCTCTCTGGCTGCCCGCTTGCTGCGATAGTGAAGGAGACATTCTCGCCCTTTATCGTCTTTAGATCTCTTCTTATTGTCCGAATCGTCATCTGGTTTTCGCTCCCCCGCAGCCCCAGCTGGGCCGCAGCGGACGCGAGGAGAAGGGTCTTCTCTGACCCGTCGTCAAGGACGGCGTAAGTGTCCATGACCTTGTCTTGGTAACTCAGTGTTACGCGGACCACCTTTAAGAGCACCCGGGCGCCCCCGCTGCTGGCGGGGTCAATGTACATAACACTTGCCTTTGTGCTGCTTGAGGGTGCAGGCTTTTTTCTGTTACTGTCGTGTAGGACATCTAGGTGGGCTCTGTCACACCGACTACACCTCTTCTTTAAGCGGCAATCGGCTGCCATGTGACTGCGCGCACATCGGTAACAGCGTCGGTTGGACTTTATCCATTGACTCACCTCGTCGGCGGTCATCTTCTTGAACGTGTCACATTGTGACAACCAGTGTTCCTTTTCGCAGTACGGGCACACCATCTTCCACTTCTCTTTCATCGAGGGGGTACTGTGGTTCTTGCTGCTCGGTACTGATTCTGATTGGTGCATGACGGTCACCAATCTTCGGCCATCGTTTGCTCTCCTAGGTCCCTCTCTGGAGCTTGGGGTGCTCCGCATGAACGTATCCAACCGTAGGCTGTTGACTTCTCTCGCCAGGAAGTCGGCTAGGTCTAGGAGGGATGGCTCGGGACCGTTAGGATCACGGTGGTCTCTTTGCCGCCTGAAGCGCTCTTGTCGGGCGGGCGGAAGCTTCTCTAAAATCCTCTCGACATTAGAGTTTGCGTACAGTTCGTGCATACCCTTTTCTCTTTGCGCCCCCAGCATCCCTACCAGGGATTGTACCTTGATAGACAGGTCATCTAGTGAGCGATTGTCTGTGGCTGGGGGTAGGCGGTCAATATGCCTTATCTCTTGTATTACGTAGTCCCATATGCGTCCATATCTTTGGTCGAGTGCTGCTAGAGCCGCTGTGTATGGGGTAGTAGAGGTGGCATAGGCCAGCGCTATATTGTGCGCTCGGGGCACCTTGAGGTGCTTCAGTAGGATAGCATACTTGTACGGTTCATCAGCTACATCGGACATCATTGTCTCTAAGCACATTCGTAGCTCCGTGTACTGTGCTCTGTTCTCGTGGGTGAAGTCCGGAAACGTCGGTGTGCCAATGTATGATGCCATGGATGGCTGGCACATCGGTGAGCGTTGGAAGAGAGGCCTCCTAGGCGAGTCTCCTCTTACGCCTCTTGGTGGGCTGGTACCTGCTGGGTACCATGGCCCGCGTATCCAGGTGCTGTTTCTCGGGGCTGGTCGTGCGTCAAGCTCACCCGTGAATTGAGTCGGGGGTCTGTAGCGCAGAGCCGCGGGGGTAGAGCCTGGGCTGTACTGGACCTCCTGGTCCTGTGGAGTACTGTGCTGCTGTCGGGCTTGACTCTCCTCCTCTCCCTCTTCTTCTTCCTCTGGCAGGTCCTCTAGATCCTGTAGTCGTCTATTTAGCCTCTCCGCGGTGTAGACCGTTTCTTCCTTGTAGCTGGGTCTCACTTGGACCGTCGGGGAAGGGGTTCGGAGGGGGGTATAGGCTCTCTCTGGTGGTCGGGCTCAGGGTCGCTTGATCGGGTAGGGGAGGGTGCCCTTGACCCTTGTCTTGACGAGGCCCTGGAACCCCGTGCGGAGGGAGGGGGTGTTGCCCTGGTGATCAGCTGCTCCATTATCTGCGCTTGTAATCGGTCGCGCTCGGCTTCGCGCTTGGTGAGAGCGAGGTCGCGCTCTGCTTCTCTTTGGGCACCGGCAGCGGCGCGCTGGGCTTCGGCGGCGGCGCGCTGGGCTTCGGCCCGGTCCCTTACCATATTCTCTTCCGTCTGAAGGCGTCTAATCTCTAGACGTATACGATCTTCGTCGCTCCGTTGCTGCGCCTGAAGGCGTTCTCTTTCCATGGAAGAATGTTCGCGCTCACTAAGCGTCTGTGCTTGGAGTCGATCGCGCTCTGTTGAGGCTGCTAGGCTGGCGAGGAATGCCTGTGCCAGCATCTTGTCCGCCTCGCTGGGGGAAGACGCTGGTTGAGGTGATCCGCTCCTGGCAGTACTCGTTGGAGATCTGTTCTCCTGTGGCGAGTCCTGGAGATCCATCTCCGGGGTGCTCTCCTCTTCTTGTAGCGGGTAGAGTTCCATCCCTGGAGAGCTGTCTTTATCCTGGAGCTCTCCGGGGACTACTTCTTCGGTCTTGGCGGGGGGTAAAGTCATGTCGGGTCCCTCCTGGTCCCTACCGTGAGCTTGGTCAGTTACGTTAGAACCCACTAGGGCCTCTATTGGCGGGGTAGCCTGGTCGATAGGGTCGGACATAATTTTACTATCTACTTTTTCCGCGTTTACCGTCTGTAGAAAGCTAGGTAGTATATTGGCAACGTAATCCTCTAAGTACTGAGGTGTCTGCCGTCTACGCTGCGGGCGATCTACTTTAGGAGAACCGTTTTGTGGAGTGTTCATCATAGGCCATGTCAATATTAATACCACTATATTAATATTACGCTAGTTACCCTCCGGCTCGAAGGACCAATTGTAACTGAGGGGTACAATTCCCTGACTGTATTGATAAGTATGGTATCATTAAACCACTACCGCTTTATGTACTTTAATTACTGGCCATACAGTACATCAGGGATCGGCAATAGGCGGCCCGCGGGCCGACATTGGCCCGCCAGCAATAATTTCTGGCCCGTCAGATTATTTTGAGAATATGATATTTATGTGACGCGCGGGAAATATTCACTCGGGACGCCAGGGTGTCTTTTATTGTGAAGCTGTATCTATCTACCGGTAGTCATCATGTCTGTCACTATAGCCAATTGAAATGCTAGAAATGGTCACGTGGACTGGGAGAACCAATGGAATAGTCCCACCGGGCCTGTGTATATTTCCCGAACGCACGTTCACTTCCGCGTTCGAGATGCGAGCGAGTTAAAAAGAAAACGGGGAAATATAACGCTTCTTTTAATAAACAGGAGCAATACTTAAAATACAGGTTTATCGCAACAGGTCGGTGATTCTTGCGTGCCGAGCCGACGTCCTCTCTGCATAATATGTGGCGACAACAACAACAACAACAACGAGGCAATGATGACAACTGTGTTCAAGTTGGCAGATAAAGTTCAGATAAAGCATTCAACGCCAATCTGGAATTGGAGGGCGGCGAGTGGATATGACATGTTTCAAACATTAGCAGGGATTTTGGAGGACTTAACAACAAACAAGGTATGGTGAGTCGTGTTTTCATGCATTTTGATCTGTGTTCATCACACGCCGCTGTGATCTGCAACAGCTGATCTGCTGTTCATGATGAATGAATGAATGAATGAAAACTTTATTTAACAGATTGCAGAATGGGTTATGGGTACAATACAGTACGGCGCAATACACACAATTGTTAAGGGGATGCAGACCAGAGAAAAACGTTTGTCTTTTTTCAATATCAGTATATTAAATTAGCCATTGTTTTTGATCCTGGCCCGCCAAGCAACGGCTTGGGGAAAATCTGGCCCGCGGCCAAAACTAATTGGCGACCCCTGCAGTACATGATATATAAATATGATGAACACTTCCCACATTGAATCGGTTCCACACAAAGGTATAATCAAGTATTTATTGCAGCAAAAGGTACATAATATACTTCTCTTATTATACTTTGGATGCGCTTATAAGGCAAAGGAATGTGTGTAGGCAAATCAATAATGAATGTCCATTCTCTGGTTACGCAGGAGGTAATTATACAACCTGAATCTTAGGGAATTATATCTATGGTACACTAGTAATATATAGCGGGAGATACTGGAAGGTTCCCCCCGGTTGTAAGCCAGCAGAGGTAGAGGATCTGTCGGTAGTAGAGAGTCTGGTCAACGATGACTAAGGAGACTCCAAGTACAGGAGACGGTGCAATAGTCTCTTGATCCACAGACGAATACAGCTGTTCTCCGTAGACTGTAGCTCCACAGTGAAGAAAGCTAGCCGGCCTCAGGCTCTCTGAGGCGCAGACTCGACTTGGCTCCTCACAGGGTAAATCCCACACGTGTAGGCGTCGGCGATTCTCCGCTCCATAAATCACAGGACCAAAACAAATATAATCCAGCCGCAAAGGGCTATGCAGTCGTCGGGTAGATTAATCCAGTGTACATGTCCACACGGTTCTCGTCTAGGTCTCCTCGGGTGAAAGCGCCATGAAAGCAGCCCAGCCTGGATAAGCACTCTAGCTGGTACGAGGAAGCGTTGGTGATGCTGGTCACTGTAGAACTTTAGCCGCACGATACACTATACACAAATAGACTATTACTGACTTAATAGAAATATGTCGCACTCGACGGTATAGCGCCAAACTCTGACAATTCAGTTATTAATTCGCACGCGGTCTCAATGCTCTATTTTGGGGCCAAACAGGCCATACTTCACCGCACGTTGTATCGTGGGTGAGGCTTCAACTTATTGGGTAACTCTTGACTTCTGACTAAGTGCTTCTGTATTCACCTGCGCCATATTTATATGCACGGCGAACAAACTAGTGCCAACCTCATCTCTGTCTCGTAGTCCTGGGCAAGGCCGGGCATGCACAGACATGTCTTGACGGTGACTTTGAACCTGACTCCGGAGGCATGGCTCTGGCGCCTGTGGACCGCTGTCCAATAGGAGAATGAAATATTATGGTCTGGGCTAAAGGGATATTCCGTGTATATGTACAAGGAATATACAAGGGATATCAAACGATATACAAATACTATGCAATATATATCAATCAATAAATATATATATTCGGTTTAATCTGATCCTTTGTAACACTTACTATTCTTTCCATCAGTTTACTCAAAACTGGCAGTAAACTTATGGGACGACTATTAGATCCTGAGAATGGCAATTTCAAATTTTTTGGCAGTGGTATTACTTTGGCAGTTTTCCACTGTTGTGGATACAAACATTCACTAAAGGATTGATTTATAATATGACAGATAGCAGGGGCAATTAAATCAGGGACCAATTTCAGAAGTTTCCCGTCAAGACCGTCAACACCTGGTGGTTTATTTTAGTGGTACTTAACATATGTTCTACATTACTTATAGTCACGCTATCAAAATTAAATTGACAATTTTTATCTTTCATTATTTTATTCTTTATTTAGAAGAGTGTTTAGTGTTTAGAAGAGTGTGGGTTAACAGATAGATAGTCACGTTCTTCCAGTCCTTATCCTTTAGTTTACACTAGTAATTCCTTGATATAGTAGCACTTTGAGTTTGAGCACAGGGTTTTGGTGTTGGTTTGCACATAGGTTGCGGGCCTTTGAGCCAGGGTCGTAACAGTTGGGGGCTCGTCCGGGATATTTACCCCTAGCAATTTGTTTGGTGGTTATTTTTGTGTTACACGGGGTGTCATGGTGTTATGGTTTGGGTGGTGTTCGTTACATATTATCTAACGTGGGGGCTTGAGCCGTTTCATCAAACAGGTGCGTATGCCTTATTTGTTTGTAATTTGATGTGACTACTTATGCTGTTAAAATATATAGTTTAGTGGGCACCACATGTAGATAGGGACATTATTTTCTGGTTGTTGGTTAGCTTCCTGTGTACCACATACTCCTGGGGCAGTCAGGGAAGGGATTAGCACCATCTACTTGTCTGGTACCATACCATGTACTGGACGGGTGGATGGTCATATATGATCTTTGGCTGGTAGCAGGTGTGGTTGAAGATGGTTAGGTCTACAGGGCATTAGCTTAAGGGTAGGTAGATTAGGGGGCCAGAAAACACAGGTAGTGTGGTAGGGCCTGATTTAGTGTTTCTTAGGGTAGACATGTGGTGGGCCGGTTGTGACTGCAGTTTAGATGTAGAAGCATAAGTAGTCATATCAGGTTAGAAGGGCCACCTGTTTGAATTTGTTTGTTGTATTTGTTTTGTTTGTTTTGAGTGTTTGGTTAGCATACCGGTTAGCACCTGACACCCTGCGTGTATGACACGTCTATTTATTTCAGGGTGGTTGTTTTTTATTAATTTTTTTTTTTGCAAATTAGAAAGGTGCGCTCGGTAGGGCACACATTTCCACTGCGTCCCTTTATGGTTGTTATTATTGGCATTAGCGTTCGTCAGTGGTTCTTCAGTGGTTCTTCATGGTTCTTTAGTGGTTCTTCGTGGTTCGTTAGTGGTTCTTCGTGACTGTGAAGTAAAGTGAGTAGCTTGTGGTGACTGGTTGAGGACTTTGTTGATCACCCGTCTCATGATATGTTGGGGAAGTTTTCCAAAGAACAACTTTTAGAACTTGCTGTACAATACAGGGTAGAGCTTACTGCAAGTGAGAAACGTTTGAAGCCAACTGCCTTGAGTGCTTTAAGGGTGTTACTCATTAGAGAGCAGGTGCTTGAGGAGAGGGTGGAGGAGCCTTTGTCTGACGCGTCTCCGCTATTACCTGGTGCAGAGGGTGAGTGGAGGATTAGGGAGTTGGAGTTTAAGGAAAGGCAGCTAGAGCACGAGCGTGAGGAGAGGAGAGAGGAGCGTGAGCTTAAGGAGAGAGAGAGGAGAGAGGAGCGTGAGCTTAAGGAGAGGAAAGAGGAGCGGGAGCTTAAGGAGAGACAAATGTTGCTGGAGGAGAGACAAATGTTGCTGGTGCACGAGCGTGCGCAGAAGGAGCTTGAGTTTAAGCATGCTGCCTTACAGGCGGGTGCTCTGCATCCAGAGTCACATTCCGGTTTTGATGTAGGCAGGAATATTAGGATGGTGCCTCCATTTTTTGAGAAAGACGTGGAAAGATATTTTCCCCTTTTTGAACGGGTGGCAACCACATTGAAGTGGCCTGATACCGCCTGGACACTGCTGCTGCAATGTGTTTTAGTTGGTAGGGCACAAGAAGCCTATACTGCTCTGTCCCTTGAACAAAGCGCTGATTATGAGCTTGTTAAAGCTTCCATATTGAGGGCTTATGAGTTGGTCCCCGAGGCCTATCGTCAGCGTTTTAGAGGTTATCGCAGGTCGGAGGGACAGTCTTATGTTGAATTTGGAAGGGAGAAGGAGAACCTGTTTGACAGGTGGTGCACTTCTCAGAAGGCAGAGTCAAGAGAGCAGCTTAGGCAGTTGATTCTCCTAGAGGAATTTAAAAGATGTGTTCCTGATACCGTTT
Organism: Notolepis coatsorum; assembly: GCF_963971535.1. Taxonomy (NCBI): domain Eukaryota; kingdom Metazoa; phylum Chordata; class Actinopteri; order Aulopiformes; family Paralepididae; genus Notolepis; species Notolepis coatsorum. The sequence goes on along the minus strand of NC_140165.1, from coordinate 140,501,915 downwards.
CCACACATCAAAATGAGCGTAAGGTATCGAAGATAGGCGACGCCGCTGTCTTCGCTGATGAGTTTGTGTTGACACACAAGTCCGTGTTTTTGGAGGACTACCGTGTTGAGTCCGGGGATAGACGTCCTGTTCAGGGGGGCCGTTTCCCAAAACCTGTGTCTGCTGGTCAGTTAACTTCACCTCCTAGGCGGGGTGGTTCTGCTGGTGCATTCCCAGAAGGGATTATCTGTTTCTACTGTAAAGAACCTGGTCATATCGTTGCTGGGTGCCCGGTGCTTGAGCAGAAAAATGTCAGAACTGTGGCTCTGGTAGAAACCATATGCAGAACGCCTATGCCAACGTTAGATGGTGATGGGGGAAGTATCAAACGTGTGGACAAAGAGCTCGAGGGTTCCTCAAGGTTTATGATGGATGGATTTGTTTCCCTGACTAATGCACTAGAGTCCAAACAGGCTATAACAATTTGGAGAGATACCGGTGCTTTTCAGTCCCTCATTCTGGAGGGGGTTTTGCCGTTTTCAGAAAACTCTTCTTTGCATTCCGGTGTCGTTGTTCGGGGCTTTGGGGGTGGATTTGTGGATGCACCTTTGCATGAGGTCACGCTCAATTCTCCCTTAGTATCAGGCAATGTTGTTGTGAGGGTATGTTCTCACATTCCCATAAAGGGGGTGTCCTTCATTCTAGGGAATGATTTGGCTGGTGACAAAGTGTTGGCTACTCCGGTTGTAACTCCCATTCCTGTGGTTTCTGAGGTCCCTAATGAGCTGGCACAGAAACATCCAAGAGTGTTCCCTGTGTGTGCTGTGGCACGGGAAATGTCAAAGGACAAAAGTGATGTTGTTGATACTTCGACTTGGGACATTACACTTAGTGACACATTCTTTGTTGAATTAAAATGTGTACCTGTTGAGAATTTTGGAAAGCACACTGTGGATGTACCTCTGCATAATGATTCTCTTGATTGTGGCTTTGTGTTAGGCCCGGTGGTGAAACCAGAGTTGACATGCGTGCCGGAGAAGCATGTGGCAGGAGATGATATGGCAGTGCAGTGTCTCAAGGTCTTCCCAGCCTGTACGGTGGCTGAGGCCACGAACGAATTGGAGGATGAGTGTGGGAAGGATGCTATGAGAGGTGCTGTTGTTTCATGTGACACCGTTCTAGTTGGAGAGGCTACTAAGCCTGACTTAGGCTGCCAGCCTTCCCACAGTAGCTCTATTGTCCCTAATGTTTCACTTGTGGGCAGGGATGGTCCCAGTATGTCAGTTGATGATTCTGACATTGATCCACATGTCCACACTGATTTTCTGCCATGCACTAGGTGTGCTGGTCAACCTAGTTACCCGTGTCCTGTGGAGCAGGAGCCGCCTTCGCGACCTCGTCTGTTGAGTGGCAGCCATTTTGATTTTGATCAGGACAATGTTATTTTGGGTGACGCCATTTTAGATGGTGTTCCAGACGTTTTTGTGACTGTCGTACTGCCATGTTCCAGGGACGGTGGGGCTGTACCTGAGGCGGTACATCCTACTCTGGATGTTCACGGTTTGCAGTATCCTGAACTGCCAGTGCCAGGTGGGATGGATATGGGCACGGTGGTGGTATCAGTGATCTATGGTTTTTGTTTTGCTGTGTTCTGTTCTGTTGAGCGCAGTGAGATTAGTTCTCAGATTGATGTTGGTTTGCAGTCTATTTTTGACAGGTCGGTATCGGTGGAGGGGCCTGTTGAAAGGGAGCATACAACACGGTTGGTGGTCGTGTTCGACAGGGGCCGACCCGCTATCGCTGTTGTGGTAGTGGCCCTGACAACTAATGGGTCACAGTTTTTGTTTTTGGGTTGTTGTGTGGTGGTTAGGGATGGGTACCGAATTCGGTACTTTTGAGGTACCGAACCGAAACACGTCGGTACTACCGAGTATCGAATCAAGTGAGAAACCGAGAATTTTTTTTTTTTTTTTTTTTTTTACTTTTTTCCTTTTCATGTCAACGTTCACACGCACAATATATGCTTACCTAGGATTTGACTTGATTCAACAATAAAGCAGTCGGAGCAATGACAAGCCGAAAACTGTCGAAATTGTAGTTATTTGAAGTTTGGATTTCTTTTTTTACGACTGAGGTAGGTAAATTACATTTCTTGAGACTAAAGTACCGAAAAAAGGTACTGTTGGGTACCGGTATCGATTCACAGGTACCGGTACCGGTATCGGTTCAAATGTGAAAGGTACCCATCCCTAGTGGTGGTTGCCTCTGGGGCAACCAGTTTGGTGGGGGAGGTGTTATGTACCAGGAGCCTGATCACTCCTGGGTCACTGTGCATGCAGGCCTGATCACTCCTGTGTCACGGGGCATGCAGGTGAGGGCTGCCAATTAGCTAATTAGTGCTGATTGGTTACCTGCTGGGAGCTTTAAAACCAGCCCTGGTAACACACATGCAGGGTCTGTGTTTAGAAGAGTGTGGGTTAACAGATAGATAGTCACGTTATTCCAGTCCCTATCCTTTAGTTTACACTAGTAATTCCTTGATATAGTAGCACTTTGAGTTTGAGCACAGGGTTTTGGTGTTGGTTTGCACATAGGTTGCGGGCCTTTGAGCCAGGGTCGTAACAACAGCCAACTTAGTTAAGGTGGTATTGAGAGGGCACATTATATCTTATCATAATACCTCAATACCTCTCTTCACTTCTCACAGTCAACAGTAAAAAAAAAAAAAAAAAAAAAAAGTAAAGCACCTCATTCTATCTAATTTGATCTCGAAATGCTTTATCCGAGAGCAAGAAGGGTTGAAACGCCCGCTATAGCAAACCAACTAGGTGCATACGCCACCTGCTGTATTGGAGTGTTGCTCTCCTCTTGTGCTTGGGAACGAAACAAGATTGTAGTGTGAAAGCAGGCCAGAGGGGGGAGTGGGAGGGGGGGCTATCGGTCTCGAGGACAGAGCAAGGACAGAGCGGACCAACCGCTCCTAATGAGATCCAGATCCAGTCAACGGTTTTCACCCCAACAGCAGCAATGCGAGTAATACTGTAATATGATCCAGATCCAGACCCAGTCCACGGTTTTCACCCAACAGCAGCAATATGAGTAATACTGTAAGATGATCCAGATCCAGAACCAGATCCAGATCCAGACCCAGTCCACGGTTTTCACCCTACAGCAGCAATATGAGTAATACTGTAAGATGATCCAGATCCAGAACCAGATCCAGATCCAGATCCAGACCCAGTCCACGGATTTCAACCAACAGAAGCAATACGAGTAATACTATAAAATGATCCAGATCTAGAACCAGATCCAGAACCAGATCCAGTCCACGGTTTTCACCCAACAGAAGCAATACAAGTAATACTGTAAAATGATCCAGATCCAGACCCAGTCCATGGTTTTCACCCAACAGCAGCAATATGAGTAATATCATATTGGTCCAAATATAAGATGATCCTGAATATAAGACAAACCCTCTTTTTCAAGACAAATTTTTGGAGAAAAAAAGATTTTGAAGACCAAATCTTGTTTTTATAAATAAAATAATTGTTGACGTCCCGTGATGAAGACCGGGAGGATGCGACCCTCTCTGCGCCGCCCCTTTGCCTCAAATAGATCCGCTATCAGCTCTATCTTTAATCTTTCAAAATGTTCAGTTGCTATCGCATGCACTTATCTGTGTCTCACCACACATGTGAGTGCATGCTTACCAACTGTTCGACTGTTTTACTGCAACACTACCACCAACATCTAAGAAGGGAGATCCCCCTATGAATGGCCCTTCTAAGGTTTCTCTCCTCCACATTGCCTGTGGTGCAGTTTTTCCTTACCTTCGCGTGGGGTATGTCTGGGACTGTTGCATTTATTTAGCATTTATTTAAAACATTTTGGACTTTATGGTGTTCTTGTTTTGTTCTTGACTTATTGTGATGTTTCTTCTTGCCTTGTTTAAAGAAGACGTGTCCGGCCCGCGTCTATTCTTTCCCCAATACATTTCCAGTTCCGCGTGCGCGTTCTGCGATCTGATTAGCCACGGATGTTTCTGGTGTGATCTGATTGGCCACTGACGTTTCTGGTCATGTGACATGTGCGCCCAATCGCGTGACGAGCTGTGTCTTTGCCCATTTCCGGGTCTAACAGCCTGCAAACTACCTAACCAGGCATGCAGTGGTGGTCAAACGCGGTTAAACGCTGTTTAGGCTACGTCACTGAGGCAGAAGTGCGCGCATCCTATTATTATGCAAAGTCTAAGTGCCGGCCGGGGTATACGGCGCGACGACACAAAAATGACTCGTCGCGCCGTATACCCCGGCCGGCACTTATCACCTAGACTTTGCATAATAATAGGATACCGACAACCGAAATACAAGCCCTGTAGGTGGGGGGTTGATTGATCTCCCGACTGGAAGGATGAGACAAGTTGTGCTTCAGTCTGAAGGAAACTGTCCTTCAGTAAACTAACTCTAAGTTACATTGTTAATTTAGTTTGTATTTACTTTTCTAGTTTAAGTTAATTCAATTAAAGAAATTGTAACTACAATTACATTTAAAACATTGTTATGCATAATAATCATCTGTTCTGTGCGCAACCGAGGGAACATGTATGCACGTGCGCGGGAGCGCGCGTGCACGTGGCGTTTGGCCTTGGCCCATATTACGACTGCACCACTGTACCTAACGCCTAGTTTATCACTGGTTAAGCTTAGGCGACTCTTTCGAAGTTGGTTAAGGTTAGAGTTTGGAATCAGGGCTGGTGTTATATCGCCCTGCTCGAAGACAAACTCTAACCTTAACCAACTTCGAAAGAGTGCCTAAGCTTAACCGGCGAAAGAACTTGCCGTCACACGATTGGGCACACATGTCACATGACCAGAAACATCAGTGGCCAATCAGAGCGCAGAAGGCGAACGCGGAACTGGAAATGTATTGGGGAAAGAATTCAGGCGTCCGGCCCATGGGGACATTAACTCATTGGATGCCAGACCCGATGATAGTCGGGTTAACTCTCCATCGCTTGAGCGCCAGACCCGAGTATAGTCAGGTTTTAATCGTTATTTCTTTTATTAGCGATATCCATTCATTTTCATCCATCCAACCTGATGTTATCGTTGGGAATGGGTCTGAGCTCGCAAAAGGGCAAATACCGCCGCCTATCGTCTTGCGGATGGTATTGCACATCATTGGAATCCCTCTGGCTGGGGCTGTGCATAAAAAAAAAAAAGTACGGTCCAGGTTTTCCTTCTCGGGCATGCAGTATTGCTATAACACATTGACTGGGGACACTCTGAGCAGTGTGGATTATGTGTTTTGGATATATAACGTTGGATCAATAAACGCGATACATATTTGGAAAGGCGATCAGGAATTGGATTCATCTTTTTGCAGGACATCAGATACAAGGTACTCTCCCACTCCTCCCATTGATTAAAGCGGTGGCGCTCTACCGCCCTCTGGCGCACTTAAGCGGTGGCGTCCATTCCGTCCAATGAGTTAACGTGTGTTGTCGGGCCTTACAAATCAATTTGATTTGATTTGATTTATTTGAAAATAATGATAATAAAAGTTGTTGGGCTCGCCATCGTCTAACATTACACTCTGTAACATCATATTTCATCATATATGCTCGACAGTTGTTTGATGACTCTTGCTTCGTTGATCACCATGAACTTAACATTTTAATCAGAACTTCTCCTTTTTTGCACCTGTCACTGCAGGCTGCATGTGTGAGAGAGGGAGAGGGAGAGGGAGAGGGAGAAACACGGAAGAGCATTGCTGAGAACTTTCTGACTAGGCTCAGTATATGGAAAAAATTTATCCGACACGGACGCTCATACATCTGTCAATGAGGATGCGTGCTAGATGGCAGTTGCTCAGTGCTCAGATAGAGCAGAACGTAATAAAAAAATGCGTGCAAGCGCTCAGTTAGCACCTTTGTTTTGTACAATCTGTTGTTGCGAATGTATAATGATGACGTTTAAAAGTGTAAACACCAAAAATAAGATAATAGTCTCTCTCTCTTTCTTTCTATCTCCCTCTATTTTCTTTATATCTCTCCCTATTTCCATACAAAGAGAGAGAGAGAGAGAGAGAGAGCGAGATAGAGAGAGAGAGAGAGAGAGAGAGAGAGAGAGAGGGAGAGAGAGAGAGAGAGAGAGAGAGAGAGAGAGAGAGAGAGAGAGAGAGAGAAATTGCATTGTGAGAGCAAACGTCCCTGCTCATGTACAGTACTGAATCCCATGATAAATGGGATGTAAATGGGATTTCTCAGCATCCCACGATGCAGAGAAATGTATGCCTGTCAGGCTAACACGCCCCATATTCAAGCTTGGCAGGATAAATGGTAGAACTGACAAGAGGGTGAGACAGATTTTTCATCGTAACAATTTGCAAACCCATTATAGTTATACGCAATTAATTGTCATCTAGCAAAGTATGCTCTTCCATTATTCAAATTAACCCTGTAGATAGATTCAGCTAGGAAAGGGGAAAAGGGAGCAACTTATATTCATGATTAGAGAGAGAGAGAGAGAGAGAGAGAGAGAGAGAGAGAGAGAGAGAGAGAGAGAGAGAGAGAGAGAGAGAGAGAGAGAGAGAGAGAGAGAGAGAGAGAGAGAGAGAGAGAGAGAGAGAGAGAGAGAGAGAGAGAGAGAGAGATGGCACAGGGTTGATTTAATAGGCGTCTTCCTCCTGGGGTCATGAATGTGCATAGCATATTGTAATGGCAATGCAGCCATTATTTTTTAGATGATCTCGTTCATGCAACTTACTTACTTACTTACAGACTTACTTCCAGAAGGGACTGTGGGGGCTTCTGACTGTCTCCGTTCCCATCCCCACACGTCCCCTCACTCCTCCTCCGCAATTTCCTCTTCTCTTCACACCTTCCCTCATAAAACCTCCCTTTGTCTCTCACACCTTCGCCACCCAAACCATTATTTTGTCATCATCCCCCTCCCCACAGCCCCCCCCCCCCCAGGTTAAATGTGTTTTCACAGTAAAACAGTAAAACATTCACTGCATTTGTTTTAATCTCTGGTATATGTCCACTGGTACTCTCCTCAATTATTGTATTTGATCTAATTAAATGTGTTTGCCGATCCAAGCAAACTGCATGCATAATTCCACAATATGCACAAAATGTCTTGGCAGCACCACGTTTTTGGAAAAGATTAAAAGCAAGGATCCATTGTTCATCGGGTGCCACTGTATGTGTAATATTCTCATTTTGCTTTCTCAAACCTACTGTACAAGTCAATACTCTCCTTTTGCTTTCTCAAACCTACTGTACAAGTCAATATTCTCATTTTGCTTTCTCAAACCTACTGTACAAGTCAATAATTTTTTGTGACAAATCTTTTTTCAGCCAAAATGGAATTTGCACAGGATTACCCACTAGGGATTAGCCCGAATTTGAATATGAATCTGGGAAAGCACGGATAATGCGATTGACACAGATATTTTGTATACTTGAATATGCTTGATATTATCCAGAAATTAAGAAAATGTCGCTTTTTGTGGCATACGCTCCACTGATGCTCCGCCTACACAGCTATGGAGAACCTGTAGTTTTTAGCTATGTTAATCTTGTATATGTTAATTCCCTCTATTGAAAAAAATCACTCTGCTCAACTGCTGCAAATGTCTCACATTGAGGAGGATGAGGCGTTAGGAGCCCAAAACCCCTGTAACCTATACATCAGAATTAAGCTGTATTACCTAACCGTTATACCCAAAGCCGCCATATGCATGACATTCTGGTTTTGCATGCAATGTGTGTTCTCCATTCATTGTGCCTGCTTATTGACTGAGATGCAAATGTCCTCTCCTCAAATTGGAGTGTAGCGAGCATTCACAAGGAACCCTTAGCGAATTTGGGCCTCAGCCCTCAGGGATGTAAACAAAACAAACAACGTGAGAAAAAAAGAAAATCTCAATGAAAAAAACGAAAAACCTTCTCTTGGAAGAGCCAGTGCTGTCATGGCTGATGATGATTAGTAACACAGTTCGAGAACCTTTTTCTTTCTCGAGTCTCGAGTTTTTGTCTCGAATGTTTTTTCCAATTAACCCTCCTCGTAATGGTATCTCTTAGGGAACAATGGTTTGAGTCAAAATTACAACCATCTGCATGTGACACACCAATACATTAAACAATATACCAAACTGCCCACAACATGGTGCCATAACACCTGTCATAGCTCAGACTTTCACCCCACGTTTCTCCCCCTCCCGTTTCTCTCCCTCTCTCTACTGTTTCTCTCCCTTTCCGTGTGTTTTCACACAAGGTCCAGCAGATGTCCCCTAGCGCTCTCCCTCATGTCTCCTCTGACCCAGCTGTGTCTCATCTGTCATTACCCCCAGCTGTTGCCTGTTAATCTTGATTCCCCCCTGTGTAATTTAGGTCCATTCCCTGAGTCAGTCATTGTCCGGTCATGCTGTACTGTTCACGTTGCATGTGTCTCCCCCTTGTTAGTATCCTTTCTGTTAGTGTCTGACATGTGTTTCAGTTCCCGTGTCGTAACCCGTGGTGAATACCCAGTGTTGGGTTTTTCTTCGACATCTGCCTCCTGCCTTTTTCCTGCACTTGGGTCCACTACCGAAACCTCTACAACGCAGGGATCGACAAAGCCCTCCCAGTCCAACGTCTATACCTGCAGTTTGGGGGACCAAATGTAAATGCCAAGGCCTTGATGCAGGGTTATTGGATTCATCATGTTTTAAACATCTACAGTAGTTGTATAACTGCATGGGCACTGTCAAAACTCCACAGATGGAGATCGGGTGGCAAAATGTCACCATATGTCTCATGGGAAAGACGTCAATGCAAACACGGTGTAATGGAAGGATGTGCCACTGAAGATAAGAGGAGAAATCCTAACCTTGGAATGTATAGTATGTAGTAGTAGTAGTTTATTGTCACAAATAAAGTACAGGTACATTACAGTGAGATGCTTGGTTCATACACATACAGCTCATTATAGTAATATTCCACAATTATTACAGTTGATAGTAATAATTAGGGATGTCCCGATCCGATCACGTGATCGGGATCGGGGCCGATCACGTGATTTTCCAAAGATCGGGATCGGCAAAAATAAATAAAAACATTTCGGGATTTTTTTCTTTTCTTTTTTTTCTTTTTCTTTTTACTTCTTTTTTGTATTCAACAAACATGACCATGTTCACGTCTTAAACTCATACTGAGGCCTTAGTTTTGGTTTTAAATTGCATATCATCATTCATTTATTTATTGTCACACAGAGCAGAAGAATTTTACCAAAACAAACCAATAGTATCCAGCTGCAGAACGGCAGACCAGCCACACTCTCAGACCCAAATATATATATATATTTTTTTTATCCCAATTTCTCACATTACATTCACCCTGAATGTTGACGTTATCCAGGTGAAAAGTTAACTTCATTCAAGCGAGGCATTGCAATCCTTGACATAAATCATTTGATGTATAATTAAATCAAAGGAAATGCGTTTGGGTCTGAGAGGGTGGCTGGTCTGCCGTTCTGCAGCTGGATACTATTGGTTTGTTTTGGCAAAATTCTTCTGCTCTGTGTGACAATAAATAAATGAATGATGATATGCATTTTAAAACCAAAACTAAGGCCTCAGTATGAGTTTAAGACGTGAACATGGTCATGTTTGTTAAATAAAAAAAAAAGTTAAAAATATATATATATAAATTCTTTTTTTTGGATCGGATCGGGAAATATCGGTATCGGTAGATACTCAAAATCACATGATCGTGATCGGATCGGGAGCAAAAAAACATGATCGAGACATCCCTAGTAATAATGGCACAAATAAATTTCACACCGACATGCGCATTTGATGATACATACAGGAGGACTAAGTCTTATCAGCAGCTCTGTGGTTCGACCTTGGTGAGTCGTTCAGGATTTGTTTTGGCTGGCTGGCATTAATTTCTTCCAGCCACGTCGTTTGATTTTGAGTAGAGTGAATTTTAACTCTATTGATTTTGAGTGGAGTGAGTTTTAACAACTCCATCCAAAATGACTGAATGCGTTAGTCCAAGTGTCTTAGTCAGTTCATTTTAGGTAAACAGGTGTGTACCTACAATAATGGAGCTATGGAGGAGCTATAGTAGGCTAAATGTTTACATGACTAGCAAAGGCTGCACAGTTCTACTATGGAAATATCTTAATAGAAATAGCTACCGGAGTCTCATGGCCTGTACAGAAAGACTCAGAAGGAGCTTCTATCCACAGGCCATCAGGATGCTCAATGACTCTATGTAACCTCAACCTATCCATCTACACTCATTGCACACACATCCACATGCACACACTCACTTTAAACAAACACTCACCTTAACACTCACTTTAAACACTACACAATATTGTATCTATTTATTAAAAGAGATTTGCACTACATCCATACCTAATTTTTGCATTTAGCATTTTTTTTATTAGCATTGTTGTACCTCATTGCCTGCGTTTTAACTTCATTGTACTTTCCTTGTACTTAGGTTGTACTTTAGTTGTATATTGTATATTGTATAGTGTTGGGACTTTATTTTACTTTATACTTTTACTTACTTTTTTTTACTCTATGAAGTAAAAAAAAGAATTCTCAGGGGCTCATACAGTACCAAGCATTTCACTGTAATGTGCATGTACTTTATACGTGACAAATAAAAGCAAACTTGAAACTTGAACTTGAAATAGAATTGTTTAACAAGTCTGTATTGAAGCAGCTGAAGACCAAGCCTAGCTGCAGTATTACGTTGTTTCCATTCTGTCTGTCGTTTCCCAAAACTGGCAAAACGTTAACTTTGTGTCTACTGTGTGTTAACTGAGGTCTTCTATTTAACTCAATCAGCGCCAGACCAGAGGAAAGTCGGGTTAACTCGCCAACCGTTCAGCGCCAGACCCGAGTATAGTCGGGTTTTCATCTGTATTTCTTTTATTCTATATTTTTATTCATTTCTTTCACATGGACCTTGGAGTTACCATAGGGAACCACTCTGAGATCGCTAGAGTGCAATACCGGCCGCATCCAAGTAGGTGGCAGTATCGCCCACCCTTCTAAACCTTTTTTTCACACCCGGTGTTACGTTTAATTCACTCCGGGCGCAGTTTTTTTGGTCAGGCGAGTCTAGTTGTTCACTCGATGACATTGAAACTCGTCCAATGCATGTGTTGTGGTGGATTATGTTGGTGACACGATGGACACCAATACTGGAAATCGCGATCAGACAATTGGAATATTCTTTTTGGGGTACCTACTAGTGAAGGTAAGGACTATATGACATCAAACCTGCTTTGATCCAACCATGATTTCACATTGATCGCAATGTGTAACGTACTCCAGAACGTATGCCGTTGGTGTCAATCAAAGCATCAAAAAACGCCCCCGCCCCCTTTCATGCATTCATGATGAAACATAATACATATTATATACATTTGATTTGGAAATAGTAGCGTGTCCAGGCGAGCAATGCCAACGTTTTTAGTAAAATTCACGAATTGGTCCATAGCGCCGTTTTGTGGAATTAGCCAGGATCACTCTGAAACTATACTTATATTCACCACGGTATAACACACGAACGTATACATGAAAAAAATCTATTCTTTTTCACATGTTGAACGATGGATAGTTGATGTCAAATGAGCCATATTATTGTATCCATAGCTATAATATAGAATATAGATATAGCCCTGCAAACACCGCCATGATTCCCTATCTCTTAGAGCGGTGATGCAGTAGGAACAAAGATGGGCTAGTCCCTGCGGCGATGAATGAGTTAATATGAACTATGAAGTGACATTTACATTTAGTCATTTGGCTGATGCTTTTATCCAAAACGACTTACAAGTTCTGTACAACAAGTCAGCAGGAAGGCTACTCTGGCAGCTAAGGGTAAGTAACATTGTTTGTCAAACAGTGTTGAATTTGAGTGCATAGTAGTAAAGACAGAATTAGCATAGTATGTAGTAATATAGGCAAAGTAGATTCCTAAGTAGTAGAGTGCATACTAGTGAAAGACAGTTAGAGTTTTAGTATTTTTTTCCTTATTCATTCCAGATGTTGATCGAAGAAGTGTGTTTTTAGTCGACAGCAGAACATTGGGCAGGTTTTGGCTGTTTGTGGTGTGAGGACAGAGAATAGCCTGCTTCTCTTTTGATGACCCCCCCCCCCCCCACCGAAGCTCGGATAGGAGTGGGTCTGAGGCCAGAAGATGTAGAGCGGAGGGGTCTTGAGGGTGTGTAGTTAGAGACCATTGACCTGAGGTAGGCGGGAGCGGTCCCCTTCGCTGCATGATATGCCAGGTCGAGAACCATGAAGCAGATAAGAAATCCCAAGGGTGCGACAATTATGCCCTCTGAGTCACATGAACAGCCAGCGACACGGAACACTTTCCGGTATTATCTTGGGTATCATTTCGGGTATCATTTCGGGTGTACAACCTCACGTATAAGTTTTGGGAACCGTACATTTTACTGACGATTAACTTTATGATAGAATTATGAGAAAACCATTCCAAAAGAAATGGACACCCAAAAGGTTTAATGAAATCAGCTTGGTGCAGCTCAGTCAGTATACATCATCTCCTCAACCTGCTCAACGATCAACACGCCTATATAGGCCTGCCACGATAACACATTTTGCTGGGCGATTAATTGCCCCCGAAAATATCGCGATAAGCGATATTATTGCGACCGGTTAGAGAATTTTTTTTTTGGAGACATTTATTTCCCAAAACTTTTATTTTGAAGCCCACCGCTCCGTCTTTTCCTGTGTTTTAGACTTTTATTTTGAAGCCCACCGACCGGACCGGAAGTATTGTTGTGATTATCAGGTACTTTGGGTACCAGAAAAGTCACGTGAAACACTGCAGACCACTGATTGGTCAGAATAGAGACGCGTCTCTAGGATTTCATAATCATTATGTTTGCAGCAGGCACAAGTGCAATAAACAAAGGATACAGTCACTGTGTATTCTGCCTCATTTATTGATTAAACAAAACCGACATCAACACAATTTGCCACCGAGCGGAGAGTTTAGTCTCGCAAAAAGATCGCTGACTTGTTAAGGCTTGTTGTTAGGTTAGGTGCTAATGTTGTGCTAGCGTTTTAGCATGGCTATCGTACATAGCGTGATCAATATAACTCGCTATTGATTGTTTGTATGAGTAACGTTAATGCTAGTAGAATAGACACAACGTGAGGTAATCACCATCCATTTTAAACCGGTTATTACCTAATGCTAACGTTAGCAAATAGACGCGACTGGTAACGTTACAGCTTGTTAGCCTAATGCTAACGTTAACGTTAGCATAGACAGCCTAGCTAACGTTAACGCTTGTAGAATAGACACAATGAGAGGTAACGTTAGCAGAATAGACACAACGAGGGTCTCGTTAATGTTGTTATTGATTGATTGATTGAAAACTGTGTTTACTCTGTTTGTATGAGTAACGTTAATGCTAGTAGAATAGACACAATGAGGGGTAACGTTAGCCCCACGGAGCTCCTGTGCTGTGCTCTGTAGTAAAGCCAGCGGCCCGCCTCCCAACACGGACAGTGACTGACAAGGGGCACTGGGTCCGCCTCATTAAAACAAACGCGCAAATAGCAATTAATCGCGCCCGTCAAAATCATTGCATTCATTTTAATTATCGCGGCAATTAATCGATTTATTGCTTATCGCGGCAGGCCTACGCCTATACCATACCTAATCAAGCTAGTCCATACATGTGTTGAGTTTTCTAAATGAGCTTAGTAGAAGCCAAGGGTGAAAAAACACCCCACGCCAGCTTGTTATGTAGTCGGCAGCAGTGGCCCTCTGGATATGAATTGCAAACAAGGTAATCGTATCAAAGTCATACCATTTCAGAGGGTGGCCGTGTATCAGTAATAATGAGCCTGGTTGCTAATCAGTTGAACAGAGGGAAGTATAATAGCTTTCACATAGGTCTCGCTCTCTGAGGGGGAGAAGGTGACAGGTTTCAGGGCTGTTCTGACGTGACAATCTATAGCAGCACAAAGGCTCACTGACAGCAAACCCTAATGGAGAACGCATAAAGTGGAGAAAGGGAGAGGGAGAAAGAGAGAGTGAGGGGGGGTTAGTGTGTCCTCTGAGACAAAACCTTGATGAAACAGGGTTTGACCTGTGTCAATGTTCCCTTTGCGTGTGTGTGTGTGTGTGTGTGTGTGTGTGTGTGTGTGTGTGTGTGTGTGTGTGTGCGTGTGTGTGTGTGTGTGTGTGTGTGTGTGTGTGTGTGCTACATGTCGGAGGCAAAGTCTGTGCCTTTCCTGTGTGAATGTCAGACGTTGCTCCCCCCGTACGAGCCAGCCCTCGGGCTGTGATTGATGTGAGCCCGTGTTACATCCTTACGCGAACGCCGCTGCGCTTTCTTTTCATGGGCCGCAAAGAGAGAGCCCAATCAATCAGTGGGGGAAAACCTGACCACCGGTTCAACACGGGGAAAGCATCCTCTGTTTCCCCATGCAGATCAATCACAAACAGCCTGACGTCTCCGTGGGTTATGGATAAAGTCGTGCTCCTAAATCCCGGTTGTTGTCGGCTTTCGCGGGCACTACCTCTCTTCCAAAAGCAGGGGCGGCCTTTATGTTTAGTTACCGATGTGGATTTCATCGAGGAGAAGAATATATACACACCGCAATTGGAGGTCTCTAAACCGTGGATCAACAAAGAATTTTCCAAAGCAACATTAACTCTGAAGTACTGCAGGTACTCGACTCTGTATAACAGATATTGAGCATCCTCCTTTTCCCATTAGAAAGACCGAAAGGCACCATTTCTATGTACTGTATTGAACCGGACATAAGATGACCCACCCCAGACTTAGTTTTGAATGTAGGCCACCACTAACACATTGAATAAAACAAGGTAGGTATATATTTACATCTGTTAAATATATCGATGAAACACTCGTGAGCCGGGCGGCCGGTCTGAATGGTACAATCTGTCTGGAAAACTGGCTGCTCTTCCACAAGATGTTCTATCTTTCTCTCTCGGGTGGCTGTCCAGAGGCAATATGCAATTACAACTACAGTATCCAAACTGATGATGATGATGATGATGATGATGATGATGATGATGATGATGATGATGATGATGATGATGATGATGATTGTTTTTGGGATTGGGAGGGGGGAGGAGGGGTTATAATAAAGGATTCTGACAACATAAGCATTTGATATAATTCGAACTAATTCCATATCACTTTCAAGTGGTTTGAACTTGATTTGTGGTAGAAGGGACAGCCCTAGAATGGGGTCACAACAAGGTCAGAATCCCCCCCTGCCTCCAGCCATGCTTTTCATTTCTGCCCCCTTGGAATTACTGGCCGCCTGTCTGGACCTTGATGAAAAATGCATAGTGATCCCTGTGAAGTGGGTCAAAATGTGGGGGTGAGCTGAGCGCCCGCTTACAGTAATAAGAGATGAGACAGGCAGACAGCACACTCCTCCATACACACCCAGACATCACATCATCACACTCCCCGTCCCTGGACATCCTCTGACCTCACGTCCCCGGACGGAACTACACCCCTGACTGTAAAAGTCATGCGGTGTGTGCTGGATACAGTAGAAAACCAAAGTAGAAAAGACTGTGAGTTGTATATAAATACGACTCAACTAAAATGTCCGTACTGCCCTATATTTGTTTATTCACTGTCCCACAAAAAGGTGCTGTTGGTATGGAAGTAGATGCTGTTTCAATGCTCTTTGTCTTACCATTATGAATTAACACAGTCTCATCAGAAAACATAAATAAAGTACTAATCGACCACAGGAAAAAAGGTACATAATGTACATTTACATATTGTATAAGTCATATATTTATGTTTTGTATCAGCAAAAGTCCAAAACATTCACTGTGACCGGGAGACGAACCAACAATGATTATGGTAACAGGCGGGTGCTCTCACCAATACACTAAGCCACCCACCCACCCTGATGGTTACAGTTAAGGTTAGTTTTTATGTTTAATGCTTAACATATAAGATATGAAGTTACGGTTAAGGTTAGGGTTAAGGTTAGGGTTAGGGTTCGACAGATATGGTTAGTTTAAGGTAACAGTGTGGTTCAGGTGTCTCAGTAGTCCTGAGGTAAAGGCACTTGCCTCCTATGTGAGCGCTCACTTTAAACAAACAACTCACTGCAGCACCCACTTACACACTTTAGAACACCTAAACACACTTTATATTTATTGGCAAAGAATTTGCACTACAACCCATACCTCAGTACACCTTACTGTAAATTTGACCTAAATTGTACCTCATCCCATTTCGGCTTTGCACTATATAGTATATTGTATATTAGTATATTGTATAGTATATTGTATGGTAACTCAGTTACTTCTACTCTGCATTGAACATTGTACATATGTACATATTGAACACTTGTGTCTACGTACGTGACTTCTATTTATACTGCTATACTTATTTTATTTTATACTTATCTTTTTTGTCTAGCACAGTCTCTGGAGCGTAACAGAAAGAAGCATTTTGTATAAAAGTATTCTGTACTTCTGTATGACAACTAATAAAGAAACTTGAGATGGCAAAGAGCATCTCAATTATTAGTAAGGTGAGAGAGAGATTAGGGAGGCAGCTTCTGTCAGACCTTATAAGGGCTTGATTGTAGCCACGCCCCCATTTGAGATGATTTATGACCCCTAAGTCCTGCCCCCTTTTCTGATTGGTCGAGGATTCAAGGAGGCGGGACATCCGGTTTTGTGCTTTGTGAGAGGTAGGCTATGGTTTCTTGTTTCTGTTTCCACTGTATTTCAAGAACCACAAAGATTGTGTAAAAAGAAGTGACAGAAGGGGTTATGCTGCCTACTTCATTTAGCATGCAACGCTGTCAATATGCTTGGCAATAAACTTATTTTCTTGTCTGTGAGGCAGATACAGTACCTAAGGGTGCGGTTACACCTTTTTCGTATCATTGTCATATGCGTTTCGCCGCGACGTTGTGCGCCTCGAGTCACACTTTCGTTTTTTTTCCGTTTTTGTCACCCGAGCACACTGATGTAGTACACTGCCAAAGCAGTAGGTGGCATTAGGTGGCAAACATGAAGGCAATTTCAACCAATCAGAACTTGAATGTGCCAATACACTCCCTGGAAGCTCCAGCAAAGAGAATGTCAATAAGGCAGGCGCCTATGCCGCGCCACCATCTTGCCTATTTACTCAATGCAGCAATTCTTTTTCAGCAAAGCCTAATAAAAGTGCAATAAACAAAACGGATACATTCACTGTGTGTTCTGCCTGTCATTTGTTGATGAAACAAAACTAACATCAACACAAGTGACCACCAAGAGCGGATAGTTTAGTCTAAAAAACGATCGGTAGCATTGTTAGCTGCATGCTAACGTCAATGGAATTTGCCATTATAACAGTATAGCATTGTGGCTAGAAGCTAACGTTAGCTCACGCTACTTAGCCAGCACCAAACTGATGATATCGGGAGCCATCAGTGGTTAGATAACATTAGAGACAACGCTGTGTGTATTAAACAAAGATGAATAGATGACTGGGCCATTTTGTTTAATGCTTGTTAAGTTGAAAGAGGAGCTTTGAGCTAACAGGGTTTGATAGCTAACACTAGCTCATGTTATCCAGTGGCAGTGCCAATCGGTAATGCTAGCAGAATGAATGGATGTAAACTTTCTTTAACATATTGCATATGGGTACAATACAATACGGCTCAATACAAACAATTGTTAAGGGAATGCAGACTGTTGTAGCTTGGACTGGGGTCCTTATAACAATAACTTGACAACACATAGTAGCTGCAGCTATTTGGTTTGGGACAGCTCTCTGTCACCGGAAGGGCACGCAGATGGTATCTACTGCGCATGGGCGTTTTCGCAACAACGGCTCATGCAGACTACACGCTGTTGTCTGCGCGTTTTTTAGCGTTTCTCCAAAACGCAAACACAATTTTGCGTTTCAGCCGTATCCACAAAAAAACGCCAAAAAACGCATTTCTGTGTAATAGGGACATGAAACGTATTCAAAAACGTATAAAAAACGCCACAAATACACTAGTCTAACCATGGCCTAAGTCACATGGGCTCTGTCTGGTCTGGTGAGCGCATTTCTTGCAAAATAAATGGGTTGTTTGTATTTCTCAAACCACAATTGTCTAGGGTGAAGCTAGCCGGGTAAGAAATACACATTGCAAAATAACATCAGGGGGGAAATGTTTCTTTGTCAAAGTCTCCTATCATCAGAGTTCAGCTTGCTGGCCTCACTGAAATGATTATTGAACCACACTGACATCCTGTGAAAGATACACGTAGTTCTCTCGCTCTCTCTCTCTCTCTCTCTCTCTCTCTCTCTCTCTCTCTCTCTCTCTCTCTCTCTCTCTCTCTCTCTATATATATATATATATATATATATATATATATATATATATATATATATATATATATATATATATATATATATATATATATATATATATAAACATAAAAATTGATATAAAACTGTTTACACCACATTGCCATAGATGGCCATTTGCAGCTTGTGGATGTGTAATGAGTAATTGAACAGCCTCAGCTCCTAGATGTATACTTAGTAGGATCTGACATGGCCTGATTGTGTCGGATGTGTTTTAACCCAGTTTCATCCAGATACCGGGGTTTAACTGGTTCACAGTCTCATGGTCACTGCACCCATCCTTTCAAGGCTCTCTCCTGATGGAAGCTGGCAATTGACCCAGCGATATCACTCTGTCATACACACACAGCACTGTCCATCACACCTTGATGGCTTTAGTGACTCCTTTGCTCTTTACCTTCACATTGTCACCTGCCCTTGGCCCCTCGCTGCCATTACAAAATGGACTGGCCACGTCGTTGTTTGACAATGTCATAAAAATGCACTTAGAAGCACGAAGACTCATCGAAGACGTAAAAAAACATAGGCTAATGTTCTGACACTTGAATGTCAAAGGATATCTCAAAAAGAGGGTCACAGTCCAGCATTAGAGACATGCTTCAAGACGGAGACACTGAGGAAAGTGAGGATGTCTCATCAGGGACTAAATGCCATGGAAATGTCAGAGCAGCGGACATGTCAAGCGTGGGTCTCTTCTGAAGAAGGCACCGCCTGTTCCCAGAGATTGTGCGAAACGGCCAAATCCAATTGGTTTTAAGCCAATAACACCCAACCCGAGCCAATCAGATGGAGACTGGCTCCAAACCTTTCAACCCTTAAGGTCAAAGGAGGACAACTGGCATGTGTTTCATCCTGAGATGGTCAGCTATTGACTTATCCACTTACTGTAATCTTGCTTCATCAATTCTATGGACTGACATTTACTGTAGATCAAACATGTGATGGAAAGTAATGAGTACTGTGTAAGGAGTCCTATGAGGCAGATACCTCAGTCACACAGGCTCTGTCTGGCCTGGCGAGCACATTTAATCAAAAGGAAGAAAGGGTGAATAGCCACAACAAAGAAATGCTTTACCGGACGATGTTCACAAGAGTTTAAAAAGTCAAGATGTTTCTTTACCCATCCTCTAAAATAAACTAGGTTTGTGATTGGATATACTGTAAGTGAATTAGCCGAATATATTAACAGTGTTAAGGTTTAAGGTGTTTTCTCTGTGTGTGTGAGAGGTAGGCTATGGTTTCTTGTTTCTGTTTCCACTGTATTTCAAGAACCACACATATTATCTGAGTCAGGTAATCATGAGTATATAATCCTATATTGTATTCTGTTGTTTTGTTCTGTTGTTTTGACTATTTTGGTTTTGTAATATTGGGTCTCATTCACCAAAATTGCCAAAAGATTTCTCTTAGGGCAACCATCTTGGAACTGACTAAGACAAAATCACCGATAAGTACACCCGTATTCACCAACGCATGGAGAAGCTGTCTTAAGTGGCCAAAACGATCCCAGCTGGGATGCCGACAATGAGGCTTGACAAACATGAACGCACGTTCCCGTTTAGTTCATTTGCATACAGACACGCCTCCGGCAGCTCCTTATAAAGTGAGCCAACAGACCCCATGTGCAAATGAAATCGCTAAAAGTATGACATCAAGAGTTAGACACACCTGTCCAGCTCATTATAATGCAACTGATGATGCAGCCGTGTGGAAATGGTGATCGATATAGGTAGCGGAAGCGCTTTGCGGCCAATCAAAATGAGATTAGATTAATGCATTGTCATCATCAGCTCATGGCCACCTGCCGCAGCGCGTGCGCACACACACACACACACGCGCAGTACTGTTGGCGCGACCCAGGTCAGTCGCCGTTGGTTTCGCTCAGCAACGATTGTGCACATTTTTAGCTATTATGTTTGTTTTTACTACTTTTTTTATGAAAACATCACTGGCGGGGACGTCATACGACCGCCAGACACTTATGGACCTAAACTCCGGACTCAAAGAGGAGTTTGGAGACACCTTATGCCTAGAATGGCCACCGGAGATCAGGCGGGACAACAAAGACAAAGGAGCCGGCAGAAAGAGACAGAGGGAAACAAGGAGGAATCAGACTGAGGTTAAGAAGATCTGCTTACCGCCCAGCAATTCCATCCATCTTCCTGGCGAATGCACGTTCGTTGGAGGGGAGGATGGACGATCTGAGAGCGAGGGTCCGTTTCCAACGAGAAATAAAAGACGTCAACATGTGTTTTACGGAAACATGGCTCAAGCCAGTGACTCCGGACCACAGCGCCTCCGGCAAGAGCGTCGGCGGGGGTGTCTGCCTCATTACCAAAAACAGTTGGGTTAGCCCCAAAGAGGTGCAGGTACTATCCCGTTCATGCCCCCTGGACATGGAACATCTCTCCATTCTATGCCGCCCGTTCCACCTTCCCCGAGAGTTTACTGCGGTCATCATGACTGCTGTATATATCCCTCCACAAGCAAACACCGCCAGGGCCCTGGCAGAGCTACAAGATCATCTCAACAAACATCAGATTAAACATCCGGACGCAGCGATGATCATAGCTGGTGATTTCAACCAGGCAAATTTGAAAAAAGTGATGCCGTCCTTTTTTCAACACATCGCCTGCTCCACAAGAGGAGGAAACGCACTCGACCACTGCTACACCCCGTTCAGAGCCGGCTACAAGGCTGTAGCGGCTCCACCATTGACGGGGGCTACAAGCTCATCCGATCACGACTCCATTATCCTCATTCCGGCTCACGTGTCGCGTCACGCGAGAAAAAAAAATTGACCGACCAATCAGAGGCCACGCTTCAGGATGCGCTCAAGGATGTTGACTGGAATATGTTTCAAGGAAGCGCCAGTGACGTCAGCGAGTTCGCCGACAGCGTTATCTGCTTCATCACAACACTGGCTGATAGTATTGTACCCACAAAGAAGGTGCGGGTGTTCCCAAACCAGAAACCGTGGGTAAACAGTACTATCAGAGCAGCTCTGAAATCCCGCTCCACTGCTTACAACCTGGGCAGAGAGTCGGGAAACATGGAAGAGTACAAGGCTTCAGTCTATACTCTGCGCAAGGCTGTAAAACTTGCAAAACGGACATATGCTGATAAACTGGAGACACAAATGGCACAAAACGACACAAGCAGGGACCGAAACTAAAGCCTGCCGCCCGCCAGGGGTGGTCTGTTTTTACCTTTGGCGCTTGACACATAGAGGGCTGCCCGCCGTGTGGCGTGTAGACGTGTAGTTCATAACGATACTCTTGTGCGAGTACAGATTAAAGCCGCTCTCGTCTTTTTTTTCTCCGCCGCGAGATCGTTAAAAAACTACAAGTCCCACATTGCACTCAAGTCAACGCCCCAATCACAGTAGAGTGACGTGACTGGTTTCATGAGAAAGAAAGCAAATGACCAATCGGAAGCTCTCATTTGGCTTGTTTACTTCCTGAAACGCCACCATTGCGATATGCGGGCTGAGCTACCGTTACTGTTTAAACAATGACCCAGTCAACTATTCACTTTTAGTTTAATACATGACGAGGCATTGTCTAACGGTATCTAGCTGGCTAGCTACTGATAGCTGCTGATATCAACAAATGCTCCAACAATAGTCGACTCGAGTGCATAATACCTCCGTTCCCTCGTTAGCTAGCTTAGCTAGCTCACGTTAGATCCATCTGTCCCAGTAAACTAAATTGTCTTAACGTTATCTACCGGGCTAGCAGTAGCTACAGATAGCTCCTGATATCAATGTCTTATAACATTGATTGAATGCATATTCTAGCTGAGGGCATGTTGAATGTGATTTGACAAAAGAATCGTAACGTTATAAATAGGGTCCAGCTGCATCGCCGGAGAATCCTTGCATGCTGAATGTAGGGTCTAGCTGAATATAGGGTCTAGCTGCAGGGCCGGACAGTGGAGCTGTTTGCAGATAGCAAGCATTTTGACTTATTGCGTGGTGGCGATGTCTCGCAGATAATACAACTACAAGTATGATTATATAATATATATTTTATTTAAAAAAAAAAAAATTATATAAAATATATATATATTTTTTTTAATCAAAAAAAATTGGCAGGTAAGAAATATGCTTGGCGGGTAGACTCTTCCCATCTACCCGCCACTGGCCGGTGAGTCAAAAAGTTAATTTCGCTCCCTGGACACAAGAGGCTTATGGCGGGGACTGAGGACAATAACTGACTACAAAGTCAGCGCCCCCTCAATGGGGAGCGACGACGCCTCTCTCGCGGACAAACTCAACTCTTTCTACGCTCGGTTTGGTGTAGACAGTGGCGCCGCTAGCTCAACGGCTAGTGACGTCACTGGCGCGCCGGCTGTTGTGGGGGGGGGGGCAACCGCGGGGGGCCGCGAACGCTCTCTCGTTGTCGGAACACAGTGTGAGAAGAGCATTTATGCAGGTGAACACCAGAAAAGCTGCTGGCCCAGATGGTATAACAGGACGCATACTTAAGTCCTGTGCCAACCAGCTAGCCCCAGTGTTCACCGCCATATTTAATCAATCCCTGGCGGAGTCAGTGGTCCCTGCCTGCTTCAAGATGTCTACTATCATCCCTGTACCAAAGAAACCCTCCCCAACATGTCTCAATGAATACAGACCGGTGGCACTCACCTCTGTGGCCATGAAATGTTTCGAGAGGCTGGTCAAGGATCACATTTGTGCCTCCCTCCCCAGTGATATGGACCCCATGCAATTTGCATACAGGCCAAACAGGTCCACTGACGATGCGGTCTCCCAAGTACTGCACAGCACCCTCTCTCACCAAGACCGCCAGAAGGGGGGCTATGTGAGACTGTTGTTCATTGACTACGCTCAGCCGAGCGTACCACGGGTATTGCACTACCACCCCTGCAGGTTCTATACAACAAGAGGTGCAAATCCAGAGCCTGCAGAATAATGAAAGGCCCACACTAGGCTTGGGCGGTATGACTTTTTTCATACCGTTATACCTTGATTACCTAATACCCCGGTATACGGTATATGACGGTATGACTTTCATTATCATCAGCGGGGGGGGGGGGGGGGGGGTGGCAACCCGTGTTACCAAGTAAACAAATCACGGAGATGGCCAGTTCGCCCGCAGCAATCTAGTGCTAACGTTAAGCTCTCAGAATGGTAGCAGTTCTCCCGCAGCAATCTAGTGCTAACGTTAAGCTCTCAGAATGGTAGCAGTTCTCCCGCAGCAATCTAGTGCTAACGTTAAGCTCGCAGAATGGTAGCAGTTCTCCCGCAGCAATCTAGTGCTAACGTTAAGCTCTCAGAATGGTAGCAGTTAGCCCGCAGCAATCTAGTGCTAATGTTAAGCTCTCAGAATGGTAGCAGTTAGCCCGCAGCATCCTACACACAACAACAACACACACTCTCGTTACCACAACGCTTTACGGTATTTTCACAGCACTGTCGCAACATTACCGTAAAGCGTGAACACCGTTGTGATCATACACAACACTACAGTTAGCTCTCAGAATAGCCAGTTAGCCCGCAAAACCAGCAACGGTAAGCGTGTCTCATTTAATTTCACCCACTGAAGCGGGGTTCCCCTCCTCCTCCTCCTCCTCCTGTGTGTAGACAACCAGCTCTGCATGCCTCGCTCCACTAGTGAGGACTGGTCTCACCCTCTGCTGGCGCGTGTGTGCACTACAACAAAACTCCGTTTAGACGGTATTGATTTTCAATACCGTCGGGATTTCTAAATACCCTGGTATGGTATACCGTAATACCGTCATACCGCCCAAGCCTAACCCACACCACCCCAACAACAGTCTGTTCATGCTGCTGAGGTCAGGCAGACGCCTGCGAACCCCAGCTACTAGGACAGAGAGGCTTCGGCTCAGCTTCTTCCCCCAGGCCATCAGAGCAGTGAAGGACATTCCTGCATGACCAGTCTGCTGTAACACCTGTTCCCACACCCCGGGAGAGGAGGTCTGTTTCGGTCTGGGGGTGAAGACCGGGAAACTAGGGCGCCTAGAAATGCTAGGAGTAGCTGGCAGATCCTCCTCCCGCTCCTGTGGTGGGGGGCCCAGACAGCTCCTAGCCATAGGAGTGGGTGAGCCTGACCCCAGACGTTGCCTCTTGGCCCCTGGTGTCCGGTGGTCAAGCTCCACACTCTCCAGGATGTTGAATCTGTTGGAGTGAGAGAGACTCATGGGGTGGAGGGCTAAGACGAGAGTCCCAGGTTCGCCTCTTACGCTGTCATGGTAAGACCTCTCTCTCTCTCTCTCTCTCTCTCTCTCTCTCTATCTCTCTCTCTCTCTCTCTCTCTCTCTCTATCTCTCTCTCTCTCTCTCTCTCTCTCTCTATCTCTCTCTCTCTCTCTCTCTATCTTAACATGTCAGAGACTGAGAGGATGGAGGTCTTTAAACATGTCAGAGACTGAGAGGATGGAGGTTGATTGATTGATTGATTGATTGATTGAAAATTGCATTAACAGATTGCAGAATGGGTACAATACAGTACGGCTCAATACACACAATTGTTAAGGGGATGCAGACCAGTTCATAACAATTCATAACATTTATGGCATACACAACATACAGTACTGTTACATCCAGACATTTATGACATACAAGATATACAAATATACAGTACTGTTTATTTACAGACAGAGTTTCTAAAAGAGAATATATACATTTGAGGGGGAGAAAACTGTACATTGGGGGGGTTGGGTGGGGGGGGGGGTTTGGACATTTACCGGGGCAAGTTTCGAATTTGCGGCCTCCCGTAGGTGCTTTTTAGAGCGGTTTTGAAGGTGGGTAGGGATTCACATTATTTTACGGCTGTGGGTAGGGTGTTCCACATTGTTGTGGCATAATTGCGAAACGTGTTTAGTCCCTTGTTTGAGCCGAATCTGGATTGGACATGATTTGTGGAACTCCCTCTGGTGTTGTGGTCGTGGTATTCACTGACCTTTGGTATTTTAACATGTCAGAGACCGAGAGGATGGAGGTATTTTAACATGTCAGAGACCGAGAGGATAGAGGTATTTAAACATGTCAGAGACCGAGAGGATAGAAGATTGCTCCACTTCTACAAGGCCCATTTGCATGTTCTTGGTATCTAGGGACATAATAGACCTCAGAAATATTGTGTATGTTACTATGCTTGAGTAAATTGTAATGAACCAAAGGAGAATATATATTATTTTATTTTTCATTTTTTTTTATCTTTGACGGTGAATAACACCATGCTAACATTGACCAAAAGTGAAGAATTTACAGGTGTTTTTGTAGATACAGTACAGAATGTTGCCATCCGGACACATATAAATATGAATATAGAATATAGAATATCAGGCCTATAAATGACCTTATTATGGCCAAGTCATACATCTATGGATTGGCCTAAATCTCCTCTTTCCAATGGCAGAGTTCAAGTTCAAGAGTACAAGTTAGTACCACCAGGCGCCCAGTACAGGGCAGCAAAGACTGTGAATGAAATATACTGTAAGTAGATGTGTTTTTTTCCTAGACGTTAACAGAAAGGTAAAGAAACAATATATGTTGTATTTTATGGCTATAACGTTGAGGTTTGCTCGACCCATGAGATATAAACACGATTTTCACATCAATATTTGTAAAAGAATGCGGCTGGTGTGAGCTGGGTAGTGTAGTCTTGTGAAATTTAGACATCCATCGATAGCCCCGGGTCTCCTCTTTCTTAGGATGATTTCATGACGGCTTCCTGCTCATATTTATAAGCTCATATATTTAGCTAATAACACTTAAAATCATTGGTAAACAAACATAGCGCTGAAAATATACACTTTGACTGCTGTTTTGATAGGGTTAGGGTCTTTCTTTACTCTTGGCTACATTTAAAAAAGAAAAGCAACATCACTTGTTACTATCTATGATCTATTTGTGACGTGAAATAAATCTCGGCCCGGCCGATCGGGCTTAAGAGGCTTTAACATGTCAGAGACTGAGAGGATGGAGGTATTTTAACATGTCAGAGACTGAGAGGATGGAGGTATTTTAACACGTCAGAGACTGAAGAGGATGGAGGTATTTTAACACATCAGAGACTGAGAGGATGGAGGTATTTTAACATGTCAGAGACTGAGAGGATGGAGGTATTTTCACACGTCAGAGACTGAAGAGGATGGAGGTATTTTAACACATCAGAGACTGAGAGGATGGAGGTATTTTAACACGTCAGAGACTGAGAGGATGGAGGTATTTTAACATGTCAGAGACTGAGAGGATGGAGGTATTTTCACACGTCAGAGACTGAAGAGGATGGAGGTATTTTAACACATCAGAGACTGAGAGGATGGAGGTATTTTAACACGTCAGAGACTGAGAGGATGCAGGTATTTTAACATGTCAGAGACTGAAGAGGATGGAGGTATTTTAACACGTCAGAGACTGAAGAGGATGGAGGTATCTTAACACATCAGAGACTGAGAGGATGGAGGTATCTTAACACATCAGAGACTGAGAGGATGGAGGTATTTTAACACGTCAGAGACTGAGAGGATGGAGGTGCTTCATATTAGCTCCATGTTGTGTTACATAATGGCACAGTCATGCCCATTAAAAATACAACTCGACAACACAAAATGAATTATACACGTTTAAAGTGAATAATAAGGTCCCCATCTGTGGGAACAAAACCCCTTACCACATATCAAATATCATCATGAATTAAAACTAGCAGAGCACAATGGGGTAAAACGTGTGAAATGGATGTGTAACAGTATATTGTATTTTTAATGTATCTACAGACTCAGGTCGTAGGACTAGAGAGTATGCTTTCAAGTGTGAAATAACACAATACATTTGAGAAGTTGAGACACTACCAATATATATATAACTCCTGTAGTGAGTTTTGTATCCATATGATTTGATCAGTTTGTGCAGCTCCAGTCCGCAGCTTCCTGTGCTCAGCATCGAGTAGTGAGGCAGAGAGGAGAAACAGAGATGCAGACATAGGCTACAGCGAGAGCACGGCACCTGGATATTGATGAATATACATTTTGTATTCAATCCCATCTCTGCTTAAATGTAATTTTCATTTGTTTGGAATCAAACAACCAGAATATCCTCATGACATGTACAATTGGCGATCGCTCTGAAGGTTGTCGATGATGGAAGCATTCAACCTCAACAGCAAGACAGAGCTTGTGACCAGATAAGGCAGCTCTTGTCATCAGCGGTGGAGACGGTTCACAAACCAGTTCACTTAATTAAAAGCAGTTAAACACGCTGTATGAATACTTGGGTAAAAGTTAAAGTAAAATGAGTAAGTGAGTAAGAGAAGTAAGTGAGTAAGTAAGTAAAAATGTAGGCTACAGTATATTGTACTGTGTGATGTGACCTCTAAAAGTGGAAATCCAGTTATGGTCAGATTGGCTACTCCTTCTTATCACATGTGCAATGTGATTATACAATATCAAGCCTATGTGTGTCCAGTAGCCCCAGAGAGAGGTTCAGATGCGTGCTAGCCTAGCTTAGCACAAGGACTGGAAGCAGTAGGGATCAGAGCCTTGCTCCGTCAAAAGTGAAGAAGTACAACTTCCAAAACTGACACACAGAGACAGCATTGTTATCAATCTTCCCATCTGACTCTGGGGAAGACAGCACATTTCCCCAGAATAGTATAATTACCTCAAAACTGCGCTTAAGTACAGTGCTTGAGTAAAGTTACTTTTTAGTTACTTCCTACATTTACATTTACATTTAGTCATTTAGCTGATGCTTTTATCCAAAGTGACTTACAAGTTCTGTACAACAAGTCATCAGGAAGGGCACAAATCTATCAGATGAGTAACAATGTTCATCAAAGTGTTGAGTGCTACAGTGTAGGTTAGTATATTAGGACAAGTGCATGACAATAAGGTTAGTTAGGGTTAGATTTTCTTATTTTTATTTTATGACATGCTTGTCATGTCAATTCCTTCAATGATGACAAGAAGTGCTGTTTGATTTTCAAGCCTGGTCTACTTTAACACATTGGATGCCAGACCCGAGATAAGTCGGGTTAACTCGCTGAACGTTGGGCGCCAAACCCGAGAAAAGTCGGGTTTTCATCGTTATTTATTTTATTCAATATTTCCATTCATAATCCATCGAGGCAGCCTGATGTTATCATTGGGAATGGGTCTGAGATCGCAAATGTTCAATACCGCCGCCTAACGCCTTGCACATCCTTGGAAACCCTCTGTCTCAGCCTGTAGGTCGGTCTAAAAAGTCCGGTCTGGGTTTTCCTTGTCGGGCATGAGTAACGTTTATAACACATGGATTGGGGAGACTCGAGCACTGCCGGTTCATGTGCTTTGGTGGATTATCTTGGCAACACGATCGACATCAATACTTGGAATGGCGATCAGATTGGAATTGGAATATTCTTTTTGCAGTACATCCTAGTCAAGGTAAGGGCTATATGCTATCAATCTTGCGTTGATCCAATAATTCCTTCCCCGCGATCGGAGCGTGTGTATGTAATGTACTGTGTAACCCAGGGGTGGGCAATTATTTTTCCCAGGGGGCCGAATGAGCAACTGAAAATATGTTGGAGGGCCGGGCCAAAATTCCAAACTTTATTATGCATCATATACATTTTATTTCTATATAAAAAGCAGTAAATGGCATTGTTTTGACCCCTGGTAAGAGTGTATGTTATTATTTGGCAATTAAAAGGTGAGGTTAGCTTTAAAAAATATAATTTATTCAAACATAATTTATTTCAAAAAAAATTAAAAAAAATTGAAACATTAATAACAAAGGGCATTTTGAGTTTCATATACTATTGAAACAAGGATTTTCTTAGCTTTCTAAAGACATCACATCATCTTATAGCCAAAATAAACAAGACATGTCACTGAACTGTGTAAAGAAAAGTGTCCCAGTTTTGTAGCATTATTTACATTACATGCCTATATTAAACATTTAATGTTTTCAGAACTGTGCAAAAAAATATATATATATATCAAGTGTCCCATTTCACTTGTTATATTTCCACATGTTAGTGTTCTTCAGTTCTTTTTTTTTCATTCAGTGTGAGAAATCCAGTCTCTGTTGAGCTTTAACAAGTCCATCAAAGTCAGGTTGCATGTCTGAGGTGGAGATGTGAAGCACAGCTGCCAGATGTTCATCAGTGAGAGAGGATCTGTACCTGGACTTGGTAAACGTCATGACTGAGAATGTCTGTTCACATATGTAGGTGGATCCAAAGAGAACCAACATCGTCTGAGCATGTCTCCTCATGTTTGGAAAGTTCTCCTCCTTGAGAGCAGAGTAGAACTCTAGCAGTGATGCTGACTTAAAGTGATCTTTCAGTAGTGAATCAGACTGCAGGTCAATGAGTTCAAGCTGAACAACTATCAACACTACAGGTAAAGGGAGAGGAAACCAGCTGCATTTCATCCTCAACCTTTTTGAAATCTTGAAAACGCCTTGAAAATTCATCATGCAGTGCTCCCAACATGGATGAGTACCTGTGCCGGTGATCAGCTGATGGTTTGACTTCTTTCAGGGTTTTCATGTGTTTGGTCTACAAGATACACTACACGACCAAGGTACCCATGTACATGTCAAAATACTTCCCAAAGGTCAGTGAATACCACGATCACAACACCAGAGGGAGCTCCACAAATCATGTTAAACCCAGATTCGGCTCAAATAAGGGACTAAACACGTTTCGCAATTATGCCACATCAATGTGGAACGCCCTACCCAAAGCTGTAAAGGAATGTGGATCACTACCCACTTTCAAAACCTCTCTCAAGGGACACCTACGGGAGACTGCAATTCAACACTGGCCCCTGTAAATATCCTAACCCAACCCCCCCCCCAATGTACAGTAATTTACCTAGTATGGTTTTGTCAATAGTCCAATGTACAATTTTGTTTGTTTGTACAGTGTCTCTCCCCCCCCCCCCTCAATGTACAGTTTTGCTTGTTTATACAGTGTGCCCCCCCCCCCCCCAACCACCTCCAATGTAGATTACCCAGTATGGTTGTCAATATCCCAGTGTACCCAACCCCCCCCACCCAACCTCCTCCAATGTACAGTTTCTACGTCAAATGTATATACTCCCTTTTCCTGACTCCTTCTGTATCACAAACAGTACTGTGTTTGCAAATCTGGTATGTCATAAATGTATAGATGTAGCAGTACTGACTATCTGTATGTCATATATGTCCTGATGAATTGAAAATGGGGGACCCTGATGTAAACAAGACGAAAGTCTTTCTCTGGTCTGCATCCCCTTAACAATTGTGTGTATTGAGCTGTACTGTATTGTACCCATTCTGCAATCTGTTAATAAAGTTTTCAATCAATCAATCAATCAATCAATGAGATTGTTGCTGCCTAGTTGCCTTGAAATTAATTGCAACTTTGTCATGAAGGCTTTCACATGGCTATGCATTTCATGAGCAAAAATGCCCTTGCCCTGCAGTTGTGTGTTCAGTAGGGATGGGTACCGTTCACATTTGAACCGATACGGTACCGGTACCTGTGAATCGATACTGGTACCCAACGGTACCTTTTTTCTGTACTTTAGTCTCTAAAAATGTAATTTACCTACCTGTGACCGAGTCTAGGGTTTGTGCCTACATGTCTCCATTTTCATTTTCCAGATTTTTCCAGATTGTGAAAGTACAGAATGTAAGCTTTCAAATGATGTGTCATACTTTGAAATATGAGAATGTTTTGAATATCATATATTCATTTAAATCTTGTAACTCAGTCTGTTGTCTAAAACACTCAAGGGGAGAAAACGCCTCTCAAAGATGTTCACACTTCAGCTAGTTTGGGGGGGGGGTGTGGACAACTACCCTCACCTGAATGCGTCCATCGTTAACGTTAATGACTCTCTCTGTGTGAATGCCTTTACCTGGCTCAGTGAATCTGAATCCCAACACGCAGCTCTATTCAGATGCAAAAATGAACCCAGCCCCCACCTCTCCTCTGTGGAGAGCACAAACAGTGTTTCAAAATGGTCTTTTTTAAACACAGAATTCTTACAATTAGAGTTATTATATCTGTTCGCTGTTGTACTAAATATGTTCTTCAACTCTCGAACTGTAGTTATATATAAAAAAAATAAAAAAATCTTTTTTTATTGTGTCTATCTGTCATTTCACCCTGGCGACTTGTAGGCTACATCACCAGACTGGGTCACTTCAAATAACCACACTTTCGACCGTTTTCGGCTTGCCCCGACTGCTTTGTTGTTGAATCAAGTCAAATCATAGGTAAGCGTATATTGTGCGTGTGAACGTTGACATAAAAAAAATTAAAAAAAAACATGTAATCCGCGGGCCGTACAATGCCCAGGTCTGGTGTAACCTATTCCGTTGGTGACGATCAAAGCATATAATCCCCCCACACCCTTTCATGCATGCATGATGAAACATAATACCGATAATCTAGCGTTGATTTCAGATTGATTGTTGATCCAAGCGAGGAATGGCCAGGTTCCTAGTGAAATGCACTAAACGCTGTTTAGCAGCGTTTCCTGGGATTACACAGAATTACTCTAAAACTATACTCATATTCACCACGGTATAAAAGGGGAATGTATGGATGAAAAAATTATCTGTTTTTTGCATCTTGACCGGAAGAAACTCAATGACAATCGACTATATTATTAGATCCATAGCTATAATATTTAATATAGTTTTAGCACTGCAAACACCGGCATGTATCCCCATTCATTACAGCGCTGGCACACACGGCCATACGCCCACAGCGACCTCTGGTGCTGAACTAGTTAAAGGAGCTTTTTATGATAATTCACAGTGGAGATCTTTACCATATCATGCACTGTATGCTAATGATGGGAGCATCAAACACACTCAGTCTACTCCTGGGGGAGTAGGAACATTATGCATTTGTATTAGCACTAATGGAGATGCAATAACGTGTATCAAGCCATAATATGAGGCAGGTATGACTTATGAAGAAGGTACATGATATGTTTTTAAAATGCTCCTCTCAAGTTGATGCACGTATCAAGTATGATTTATATAATGGGCACTAAGAAATGGTAATGGTGGCATAAATTACAATTTCTGCAAAATGAGAATTCCATTTCCCCAGCAACTGAAATTCCCCAGCGTCATTAGTCAATCATTATCCATGAACGAGATTATATTTTTGTATGTATTAATAATATACGTATATATTGTTTTGCAATAAAAAATTTCAAGGTGTGATTTGTCTTTGGCAGTGTACAGAAAAACAATGTTAAATGTGCATGGATTTGGGAGCATTGCAGTCACGGGGAGACTAAAACCTTGGAGGAACAATCTGTTTCATTAGATGTCTGTAATGAGCACTGGACTGGGTCATTCAAGGTAGGGCAGCCTTACAGGGCGGACTGCAGAGCGATGATGCGATCCAACTCAAGACAGGGGGGGAGGGGGGGCAATGGAGACAGTTTGAAATGAAAAAGGTGTGCTCAGTGGAGCCCAAATCTTTGCCAGGCATGTCTTTGCAATTGCTATAATGAATATCTGTTCGATTGTGAGTGTATTCTCAAGGTGTTTCTCTGGTTGCATAGGTTATGGTATTGGCCTACTTTGATTTGCATTGTAAATTCATTGACAAATGCCTGCCTTTAAAAATGCCTGCCTGCTATCAGAAATGCAAGGCCACAATGAGACATAAAGAGGTCAGAATCAGGCATTCAAATGAGTGAACTAGGACAACTTTCTCTGATAATAGATCAATGGTCCCTGCATACTAGGGGTGGACGGTATAAACGGTATACGGTATAAACGGTATTAATTTGCTCTACGGTATGGATTTTGACTATACCGTGTAACCGGTAGAGCAGCTCTAAAATAGCAATGACAACCACAGCATTTGCCCCTAAAAATAGATAGAATTAGTCATAGATAATAGATATGTGCAAACTGGAAAAAGTTATTTAGGAGGCTTCACGCAGTGGGCGTGTCAACACGCAATTGTCATTGCATAATAAACACATATCACTGCGGCGCACAGCAAGTTTCAATTTCAGTTCCTGGCATTTTTAACCAGTGGAGAAAGGTAAGAGATGTCCCTATCGTTTTTCTTATATGAATTATTCTACGTTAATAAAACATACCTGGTGATCAACTACAGTTTGCTGTAAACATTACGATATGTGTGTAGTGTTATGATAACGACGGCTGCAGCGGGAGGACGGCTGCAGC
The DNA here is from genome assembly GCF_963971535.1 of Notolepis coatsorum. Classification (NCBI taxonomy): domain Eukaryota; kingdom Metazoa; phylum Chordata; class Actinopteri; order Aulopiformes; family Paralepididae; genus Notolepis; species Notolepis coatsorum. The sequence continues at coordinate 140,468,334 of NC_140165.1, read as the reverse complement.
AGTGGATTTGCGAATAGCATGCAGCTGCAGAACCGCAGAGCCAGGGGCGCTTTCAGGTCTGGTCACAGGCCCGTCAAACAGCGCCCCCCCCCCACCCAACGGCTGAATTGCCAATGGCTGAATTGGAGTATTGCACTGTGCAATACTCCAATTCAGCCATTGGCAATTCAGCCGTTGGGTGGGGGGGCGCTGTTGAGCGGGCCTGTGACCAGACCTGAAAGCGCCCCCTGGCTCTGCGGCTCTGCAGCTACATATGCTTCTAGCAAAATCCAGCATCCAGCCCCGATGTTTGCAATGGGAGCAGCACGGAGTCTCGACTCGGGACTTATTTTATTTGGAATATAATGACTTTATACGCAAAAGTAGCCTAGTTTTAAGTTAAAATATTATAAATCTACATGCCTTGAGGATGTCATTCTTTATATAGCCTGCCTATCAGGCAAAAGAAATTATTCTAACAGAAACACTGATACCGTGATATATACCGTTACCGTCTATGCTTCAAATTATACCGTGATATAAATTTTAGACCATACCGTCCACCCCTACTGCATACTATTTTGCCATATGTTGGTCCTCGCGTTGAACAGGAATGTGCACATCGCAATGGCAACTTACACAAATCCAGATGACTGGTGCAGACAGTAACTAAGAGATTTGCTGAGGACATTCATTTGAATGTATATCAATGACAATAGGTTCACTTAGGGCTGGGCGATATGACCAAAAACGTTATCGCGATAAAATTATAAAATTATTTTCATATAACTCGATATCGATAATTATCGTCGATATAATGTCTATCAAGTTTAATTAACTTATTATGCCCGGCGCCGATACGCGGGCTGACTTGTTTTGCTGCTGTGAATGTCTCGAGAGTCGAGTTGATGTCGTCATCAATCCGCGCACGTTAGCAGTTAGCCAAAGCAAGCGGAATATTTCATGACAATGTACTAAAAAATGACCCTAAAATACTCTGTTCCGCCCAATTCATTGCAACGACGTCCACCGTATACCCCACACTACTATAACAGTTACCCTCAGAATTCAAAACACACACCAACTCGGCAGGTAACCTGTGAAATAGCGCCGTGCAAGCTAATTAGCCATAGCCAGCCTCGTTTCCGAGCGGAGTATTTCATGACAATGTACAAAAAAATGACCCTAAAATACTCTGTTCCGCCCAATTCATTGCAACGACGTCCACCGTATACCCCACACTACTATAACAGTTACCCTCAGAATTCAAAACACACACCAACTCGGCAGGTAACCTGTGAACAGGGAACAAACTTAACTTTTTGACTTACCAGCCATTTGGCTGGTAGATTTTAAAAACTACCAGCCATCCAGATGTTTTACCAGCCAAAAATTATAAATAGCTTTTTAGTATATCGCCATGTGTTATTATTACTATATAATACTCTAATTACCGCACAGTGCGCACAAAAAAAAAAAAAAGGTTTGAATGCATTTTTTTTTTTTTAGTAGTCTACTCTTATAGCCTGCCTCTAGTCTAATGGCGCTTTTCCACTGCATAGTACCTACTCGACTCGACCCGCTTTAGGCACCTGGTACTTCGTTCCTTTTCCACTGCAGCCAGGTACTACTACTCCGTTTGTCTCCGTGTGGGGAATGGGGATGCAGGCGGGGCCGCCGCCGCTCGCTTGTGTACACTGAAAGCTCCGTGGGCATAGATGTCCCAGGGCTTGCAGCAAGCCAGAGTTTAACACAGTTTCAATCAATCAATCAATAACAACATTAACCAGACTCTCGTTGCGTCTATTCTGCCAACGCTAACGTTACCTCTCATTGTGTATTCTACCAAGCAAACCCGGGTTTAACGTTACCTCTCTATATCGGCTGACTGTAGTATTAGGCTAATAACAACAACAAACTTAACACATCAGCGATCTTGTTGTGACACTAAACTCTCCGCTCGGTGGTAAATTGGGTTGATGTCGGTTTTGTTTCATCAATAAATAAGGCAGAATACACAGTGAATCCATTATTTTTTGTTTATTGCACTTGGTTCTGTCGCAAACAAATCCTGAATGAAATGCATCCATAGCGAGGCAGTAAAGATGGCGGCGCGCGGGCGCGGCGTTCTGTTTTCGTTCAGAGGCTACAAAGTGTGACGCGTCGAGTAGGGGGTATCTGCAGAGCCGCAGAGCCAGGCTGGACCAATAGGGTCGCTTGGAACCGAGTAGGGTATATCTGCAGAGCCGCAAGCCAACTTTATTATTATGATAAAAAACAGCGGTGACGCGGTATTCAGCCTAACTCTGCGGTGAGCGTGATGCAACAGCGATCGCGGCAGCTCTAGCCGACGCATGCAGTGGATTTTGTTGGCCGCCAGATGGCGCCCAGGCCTTAATTTATGACGGCCAAACATTAAATCTACAAGCCTGTGGCGGTGGGCGTGTGACTAATTTGTACCCTGCCTGTGAAATAGCGCCGTGCAAGCTAATTAGCCATAGCCAGCAGGGCTGTACGCTAAGCTTTTTCACTAGGGGCACACTTGCCCCTAAATTAGAAATTTAGGGGCAAAAAATATGTTTTAGGGGCAAATTTTTAAATAACAATTTTACCATTATAGTGCAAAAAAATATGTTCCTCCTGCCTCATTACTGTGGTCCTTTTATTTAACATTTAAGTGCTTTTGTTGTCAGGTTTGTATCTTTTATAATGAACCAACTAGGGCTGGGCGATATGGCCTAAATATGATATCACGATATTTTCTGACCTTTCAGCGATACACGATACACATCACAATGTTTTTCTTTTTTACCCCAAACAATTCATTATGAGGCTTACCAAGACAGTATGAGTTTGCAAGCTAACATTAAAGACAAAATAAAATACCCATGCATTTAGCATTGTTATATTATATATTAGATTTAGATTATTGGATTATTAGATTATATATTGTATATATTTAGCAATGAGATATTATATGATTTAGATATGAAATATGATGAATTGAAAATGGGGGACCCTGATGTAAACAAGACAAAAGTCTTTCTCTGGTCTGCATCCCCTTAACAATTGTATGTATTGAGCTGTACTGTACCCATTCTGCAATATGTTAATAAAGTTTTAAATCAATCAATCAATAGCATTTTAGCATTTTTATGAAACTACTGTATATTTGTATGTCTCTAAATGTTTTGATGAATTGAAAATGGAGGACCCTTATGTAAAAAAGCCGAAAGTCTTTCTCTGGTCTTCATCCTCCTGTACTGTATTGTACCCATTATGCAATCTGTTAATAAAGTTCTCATTCATTCATTCTGACGGAAAACAGAATAATTTTGATTGACAGTAGAGTCTGCCAATTACGTCACAACGCTTGCACCCGCCCTGCTGTTCTTAGCACCAATCGGCAAGCGCATTCGTTTTTGACTTCCTGAATGCCCTGTGTGTTGACAACAACAAAGCTACTAACATTAGCTCCCCGCGGCCCACGAGTAGGAGACCAGTGCTCTGCAGGATGACTAAATGAGGCATAATGATTTTACCTCAACGAATGTTATAATAAAAGCCTTTCCATACATCTGTCTGATTGAAAACTTTATTAACAGACCGCGGGATGGGCATATCTCAGCACGGGCTGAGATATGAACGAGTAACGTGTGGACCAGATTGACGCGACACAAGGTTTACACAACAGCCCCCACCCCTTGTTTTATTGTATTTGTACCTGTACTACCTGCTGTCAGCTGTTTATCTCTCTCTGTGAGCTTGATTAGCTCACGTTAGCTAGCGTTAGCTCCGCGGCTAACCCTGAACTAAATCAATGACTAGGTTCTAAAGCATTTCGAGTAGTTTTCACTGCACATAGAAGCAGCCAAACAGCGGGAGAATTTCTGGAGCATATGGCCAAAACCCAGTTAGGAACCATCGATTCCCATCCCTACTACTAACTTTACTTTTCTTCATAGCTAAATCAGACAGTCAGCCAGTCTATCAGAGTGAGTGCTCAGTTGATTTTCCCCGCTGATCATACCTGAGTGCTCAGCGTCATCACACGCCTTGGATCATTTAGGAGTGAAATGCGAATGCAAGGCTTGAAATCCCTACTCGCAAGCCCGCCCCCAAATATTATTTACCAATCGCAACGGCCAATTAAAGGGGCAAAGACGAGCAGCTCTCAGCCTTGAAGAAGATCATCCAATCAGGGTGGCCAGACATTGCAAGACAATGCCCCTCTGCCATCACTGAATATTGGAACCACCGGGATGAAATAACAGAATCGAATGGCATTCTGCTTAAAGGTGAGAAAATCATTGTGCCACACTCACTCAGAGGTGACATGCTGTCACGCATACACACAGGCCACTTCGGCATGGAGAAGTGTAAGCAGCGTGCAAGAGATGTTATATTCTGGCCAGGGATGTGCAAACAAATAGAGACACTAGTTGGATCTTGTAGCATTTGCCTCGAACGACGCAACTCCATCCCCAAAGAGCCAATGCTGTCACACCCCATTCCAGAGCGACCTTGGCAGGTGATAGCCACTGATCTGTTCAAATGGAACAACACTGACTATATAGTTGCAGTTGACTATTATAGTAGGTATTTCGAGGTAGAAAAAATCACTAGCCTCACATCCACCGCTGTGATTCAGAAACTCAAGGCCATGTTTTCCAGGTTCGGGATTTGTGAGAAATTGCTCAGCGACAATGGACCGTGCTATAGCTCGCAAGCGTTCAAGAACTTTGCGAATACATGGGATTTTGAGCACATCACAAGCAGCCCCCTGTACCCGCAGAGCAACGGGCTGGCTGAGAAAACTGTGCAAACAGCTAAAGCCATCATGGACAAAGCACATGCACAGAGGTCAGATCCATATCTCAGCCTGTTGGAATACCGAAACACACCAGTGGACGGATTCAAGTCATCAGCACAGCTGCTGATGAGCCGATGTTTGCGCTCAAGCCTTCCAACCACTGAGAAACAGCTGCGACCAGAACTTGCCTGTCGCAGTGCAGTTCTAGGCAGACGAGAACTGTGCCAAAAACAACAAAGGCAATACTACGACAGAAATGCCAAACCACAGCCTACACTGCCAGTAGGAGCCACGATCCGCTTCCAGCAACCAACCGGGTCGTGGAAACCCACCACAGTCGTCGGATCAGCAGGGACCCAGCGATCCTACAACATCATCACGGATGAGGGCCACACGCTCCAGCGCAATCGGCGTCACCTCCTACAGACCACCGAGGGAGATACACGTCACGGAGTGGCAACGGATGGTCAACAGGTCGAGCCTCAGGCCACTGAGACTGTACAGCAGACTGTTGAAAATTCCCCAACTGTGCCACCACAAGGCATTACTACCAGGTCAGGCCGCTTAGTTAAGCCGAGAGACATTCTAGACCTGTGACTGTTATTACACTGATGTTGTTAAAAAAAAAGAAAAAAAGAAAAAAGTTGTGATTTGTGATAGATGTGATTTGCACTTATGGTGTTATATGGTGGTATAATTATATGGAAATTCGTAGCTCCATTTGCCGTTCTTCCTCTTCCTTCTTCTTCTTCTTTACAGCTTGTTCTTCTCTCCTCTCATCCCCTTTGACACAGCAATACGGTGGGCAAGGCTTGTCCACCGTTCCACAGCAAACGTACTTTCCCATGCCGCCCCAAAAATATATATAGAGACCCAAAGGTTCTAGAATGTTCGGTTATGATCTCATACGTGACATCACGAAGGTTCCCGGAACTTCTATCATGACGTCATACGGTGGGTCCAGAATGTTTTACGTTCCAGAAAGATCTATTATGACATCACCACAAACGTTCTAGAAGATTCTAGGTTCCAGAATGCGCTATTATGACAAATACGACGATTCAATGACTTTATCTAAATCCAATCAATATTAAACATTCATATAATACAATAACCGAAATATATATAGCTTTGCTCTTACATAAAGTGTTAAGGATATCTTAAAGCTGGCACATCAGCACCAAGACAGGTTCTGATAGGCCAGACCTATGACATGACTGTGGTATCCTGAAGTAATGGTTTCACCCATAAGTTGGTTTAGCCCAGACTCTTGATAATGACGTCAGATACGGTGCCTGTCAGTTCATGTATGCAACCCCAAGTGGAAGTAAACAAACCTTCAGCTATAATGTCATTGTGTGGACATTCAGTTCTTTCTGCTAGACACTAGGAGTGACCGGCAGAATAGAAACATTACATGGTGTCAGAATTTTAAGCTTATTTTGGAAATGTTTGGAATGGACAGTTCGGGCGTTCCAATGCCGAGAATGGACTGGGACTCGTCCAATCTACCCGATGCATGGAGGACGTTTCGCCAGCATGTGGAGTTAATGTTTTCGGGACCTTTGTCTGCAAGAACAGAGGAGGCAAAATGCAGCTACCTACTCCTGTGGATAGGAGAGAAGGGCAGAGATGTCTTCAATACGTGGACTCTGACGGTAGACGAAAGGAAGGTACTGAATACGTACTATGCAGGTTTTGAAGCCTATGTTATACCCAAAGCTAACCCCATTCTTGCACATTATATGTTCCACGAACGGATACAAGGCGACAGTGAGAACTTTGATCAGTTTGTAACAGAACTTAAGCTGCTAGTGAAGGACTGTAATTACGACAAACTGCAATTTGCGACGAGATCATCGCAGCGTACAGCCCTGGCCAGCCTCGTATTTCATGACAATGTACTAAAAAATGACCCTAAAATAGTCTGTTCCGCCCAATTCATTGCAACGACGTCCACCGTATACCCCACACTACTATAACAGTTACCCTCAGAATTCAAAACACACACATACTCGGCACGTAAATATATAAAATAGTGCCGTGCAAGCTAGTTATCCTAGCCAGCCTTGTTTACTACTAGAGTCCTACCTCTCTACCCAGAGGTGCACTGCGGGTCTCCTTCACTGTCGGCCATCTCCTTCACTGATTGGTTGTTAGTGCGTGTGCTGCTCATATCCAAGCTTGGAAAATCGATATATCGAAACTTTGCGACCACGTTTCATGTTTATTTCGAGGAAATAATTTATCGCGATAGTTATCGTTATCGTTTTATCGCCCAGCCCTAGGTTCACTATGGCATGTTGTAAACAGGTGCCAGAGAGAAGTGTAGTATCGCCCTCCGGAAAAATATGTAATACTAATAATAATAATATATTTAATTTATATAGCACACTTTAAACTCAGTGAGCTCTCAAGGTGCTTCACAGCAGAAGGAAAACAAAATAAAAAATAGAATAAAAAGGTTTAAAAACAAGAAAACATTCAAATGAATAAAATAAACTAAACAAAACATAGGAGCAGATTAAAAAACAGGCCATATTGGAAGGCAGAGCAAAACAAATGGGTTTTAAGGCTGGCCTTGAAGGCAGCAATGGAGACTGAGATCTTGATGGACCCCAGCAGCTGATTCCACAAGCGCAGCCTCAGTGCGGAAAAAGCACGGTGTAGGCTAACTTAGGCCCCGTTTAGACGAGCGTTTTGTGAACAGAAACCGCAAAAGTCATCTTGCGGTTTCACTTTTAATTTTACGTTTAGACGAGCGTTTTGGGATGGAATTCTGCGTGCAGACGACGCTGTAACGACTCGAGACGACGGAGCCCCACTGTCACACGATTGGCGCATATGTCACATGACGTGCTGTGAAGACCCGCCCTACTCTGCCTCTGATTCGCAGACTGTGGATGGGGAATGTGATTGCACCAAAGCAGAGTCACTCACAGACAGTGGGTCCACTCACGCCGCGGGACAGATTCTTGTGTATTTAACCCTTTCACTGCCACACGACAGCCGGTTGTGTGATAGTAAAGGGTTAACCTTCTGTCGTGTGGCAGTGAAGGGGTTAAAAGTGCTGCCAATGTAGCCTTCAGGTGATCTCCGTTGATATAAGTCAGACATACTTGCTTTGTTTACGTCTCGGCTACTGGCGCATACCTGCTACCTGTGACGTAAGCAGTACGCGCGACCAGAGCCGTGACAACCCTTTCGTCATCGTTTTATCAGATTTATACGTTTTAACAGTTTAGACGAGAGCGCAAAGCTTTTGCGTTTCTAGGAATTCCACCCTGGAAGGTAGTCTCACTTTTTTGCGGTTTCACCCCGTAAAAACGCTGTTTCCGTATAAACGAAAGGCACATCCGAAATAATATTTTTGCGGATTCACCTGCTAGCGTTTCTGTCTAAACGGGGCCTTAATGTATTCAAATAACATACTTGCCATTGCCCGGTGTGAAAAATATTAAAATCTCCCAAGATTTAAATAAAGGTTGAATGAATGAAAAATGATTAGCCTGCAGTCAGCCTATGTGCGACGACCCTATAGTTTGTGTGATTAGCTGCGGAAACACTCACACACACACACACACACACACGCACACACACACACACACACACACACACACACACACACACACACACACACACACACACACACACACACACACACACACACACACACACACACACACACACACAGACACACTTGAGCAAATACATAATCTGGATAATCAGTCAGAGTGCTGCTGACCGGGCTTGATCAATGAATCGATGCAGGAACTGCAGTCAATGGAGCAGAAGAGGCAGGATGGGATAAGCTCTGAAAATCAAGAGCTCTGTGTGTGTGTGTGTGTGTGTGTGTGTGTGTGTGTGTGTGTGTGTGTGTGTGTGTGTGTGTGTGTGTGTGTGTGTGTGTGTGTGTGTGTGTGTGTGTGTGTGTGTGTGTGTGTGTGTGTGTGTGTGTGTGTGTGTGTGTGTGAGTGATTTTGTGTGTGAGTTTGTGTACGCATTAAAAGGTCAGATCCATTTACTGTTAGGGAAAATTATCCCTCTTTCTGTGTTCACGGTCTCACACACACACACACACACACACAGACACACACACGCACACACACACACACACACATACATACATACATACAAACACGCACGCAAACATTAATGAGGGAACGCACGGTACCAAGCATAGAAATATCCCACCTGCTGAAGTTGGTTCCTCACCATCTGTCGCTGTGGAGATGGAGAAAAAGGGAACGGGGGAAGAGAAAAAAGGAAAAAGGATTAGTTTAACCACAATTACGGTACAGAAGTTAGGCATTATATTAGGCTTGCTCCCTCGATAGATGCCTTCAAATCTAGGCTCAAAACCCACTTCTACCTACTAGCCTTTCCCGTTCACTGACTCATGCCCTGTTTTCCTATGTGTTTGCTTGTGTGCCCTCCCATATAACGGAGTGTGATTGTTGTCAATATGTATCTATGTGTATCTACCCTCTGTACAGCACTTTGGTTGACACGTGTCATGTTACTGTAAATGTGCTATATAAATAAATCTGATTGATTGATTGATTGATTGATTGAGAAGTCAGTGAATAGAACACTCCTGATTGGACGGCGTCCCGAATCCCACTAGGCACATTGTATGTGTATGGAAACAGAAACGACCGAGCCGAACAGGTGCAGCCCGGTAAGAGACTAACGCCAACAATGTCCCCCACGCAGTGATTCTCCAGTACACACTGTCTGCCACCTTGACACGCTGCTGTACGAAACCCCATCCCCCCACCGCCTCGCCTTCCACTCACTGCAGATCCTGGTCACTGGCCTCTGACTAACATGCAGTCATCATTCTGGACCAGTGTAGGATTACTCTCCCAGGCATTGCAGCATCCACGGCGCCTAATCCCCCCCCCCCCCCCCCCCCCCCCTCGATTCCAATAGTATACCATGGGCAGAATGACTGGGGCTGGCCGCCACCATTACCGCAGCACTCTTCCCCCCCCCCCGGCATCACATGCTACAGTAAACCCCTCCGTAACAAGGGAGACGGACTGAGATAGAGGGATGGAGACGCAAAGGGTACGAGATTAATGAAGCGATAAATCACATCACATTATCATCAGATCGCTAAGAGGCTATTTTGTGAGTGTGGAGTTATATGGTTCTGGCTATGTTATATCATTTAAACTGGACCTTTTGAAGAAGTCTTTATTTATCATGCAGTGACACACACATGCAATGGGCGTATTGGCTTTCACCACCGTCATCTATTATTATTTATTAAACCAGTCTAACTACAGTATGAGTCAATTCCATGTAAATGTTTTCATGTAAAACACTGTGTACTAAATGAGGAATTAAGATATGGGAATGGGTAAGGAGCACATCGATCATGAGACTGGGTGACAGCCATGCATCCAAGCGTGAGTTAATCAATCTTTTCAAAACTCGCTTTCTTGTTTCTCAAACCCAAACATCCACATTGTTAAATATGTTTGGTGTTTTTCTTTGGAGCTAAATGGCACAGAATGAAAGTTCTCTGAACCTTTCACATTGCCAAGCTAATTTAATCGTGTTATTATGGTGGGAGCCGTGTGTACCGTTTCCTTGGCATCCCTTGTGGTATCTCCACTTGTGGTGGACACCTACATGTCCCTGGGAGTACATATGAACAATGAACTGGACTGGTCTGACAACACAGAGGCCCTCTACATGAAGGGTCAAAGCAGGCTGTTCTTCCTGACGAGGCTTAGGTCATTCCATGTGTGCAATAGGCTGCTGCAGTCGTTTAAACATGCTGGAGGGTAACATCAACTCAAGGGACACAAACAAACTGAACAAGCTGGTGAGGAAGGCTAGCTCTGTAGTGGGAGTCAAACAGGACAATCTGGAGTTGGTTGCAGAGAGGAGAACGAGAAAGAAACTGGACACTATCCTGGAGAACCGCTCCCACCCCCTCTATGAGGAGCTAGCAAAAATGAGGAGCATGTTCAGCCATAGACTGATCCCCCCCAACACACCAAACATTTTATAAAAAATATAGTTATTTTCTGTTTCAGTTTAAATTCAGTTAAAATGTTCAGTTTCAGTTATATTCAGTTATTCTTTTTAATAGAATGGATCATTAAAGGGTAGATAATCCTTCAGAACCTTTGGCTCAGCTGACAATAAATCAAAATGACACTATTCACCATCATAGCCTATAATAACAGCATTGCATTGGCCTATCAACCGGTTTTAATAAACAAACAGAAGGGAAAAGTATCGTTTTTTTTTCTTTTTTTGTGTGACCTGCAACAGGGCAGTTTTAAAACCAGAGACAGTGGACAGACTTGTCTTTCTTGCCTGCAACTTAAAGTAATGGCTTTGCTTGTCCAAATGACAACTGACCAAATTGAGATTTATTTTTCTCTTGTCCATTTCTGTTGTTTGCTTTCTAATTTAAAATACAGATTGAAACTGTATGTACACAGTAGGCTACTGTATGTGTGCTAGCAGAGCTAGACTCCAGTCACGAGTCACGGTGCACATGTGCGGTGGTTTGTCCACCAAAAAAGCGCCAAAAGATAGAAAAGAAACTAGCAGAGCCAGAACTGTTCAACTCCCCTGGAGCCACAGCCAGCAGAGAAGCCGGTTTACTTTTGCTTTCAAACCAGCTGCAGCCTGAGAACTGGAGTGTGAGGGGATGTAACACTAAAGATTGCGGCAACGACAAAGAATTGCTGCAAAATAAATATACATCTGTTGTTAAATTTTTTCTTTTTTTAAATAAATTTATTTATACTATCTTATCCCGTCCCGGAAACTCTCCAAATCTTGTGAATGCAATTGAGAATGGAGAATTTGCATGCAGCCTGTCAAAAACATCAACAAAACAATCTATCGAACCAAGCTGAACAATTCTGACAAGCTCAAGCTCAGAGAGCATATGGCTCCAACGCTGTGCGTGTTCATGAATGTTGTGCCAGGCAGCTGAGGAAGAAGAAGAGCCGCCACGGAGCACAGATTGATGATTTAACACAATACTCTGCCGTGTTACCAGAGGAAATATACTGCAGACCACAGCCCATAACTTTGCTTTCAGAAGATTGGGGGGTAAGACTTGGATGTGTGGCTGAGGAGTAAAAGCTGCGCCGCCTCGCCGTGAAAGTTCCCTTTGTGTTTAATTTCCCAGGCAGCAGGGGAAAAGAGGCTGCTGTAAATCCCACCAACAAGCAGATTCCACGCCTCGCTTGTTGTGGTTTTTCCTCTTGTCATCTGCTCTCTGTGCTCTCACTCACTATACGGACTGAAGGGGCATACACACGCAGATGGGAGACGCGCATTTGTCCACATACAGAACATCAAACGCTGCATAGATAGAGAAACACATAACATACTCACAAGCAAACACAGACACACACACACCCACCCACGCACACTGCGATATGCACGCACATGCATGCAAGTGCACACACAAAGCGAGGAATGAAGGGACAGCGAGAGAAAATGCAGGAGGTTTTCACTCAAATACACCACATGTGTGCAGAAAGACATAGAAGGAGGCATTTTCTCATGATACATTGCACTGGCCAATTTCATCATAGAGGTCAGGTGTTCCTTCAAAAGATGCTTAACCGAATGTTATCTCAGTTTTAGACTGAGGTCCATATGCACCATGGGGCATAACAAAAAATATTGTTTGTTTCCTGTTGGTTGTCAGTTAAGGCCATGGGTAGGTAGGGAATTTATTTAATTTAATTCTTTATTTTATTCTTTCCCACGGCGACTATGGATAGGGAATCTCTTTATTTAATTAAAATGTTCACAACAACGATGCATGTACTCTGCCAGCATGTTTAATATCCATAATACTAAAGGTTTGAATAAGATTTCTATGAAACTTTACTGCCGATTTAGGTGCGACCCAATATATATATATATATATAGGGTCGCACCTAAATCGGCAGGGTTGGTCGGCAACCGGAAACAAACCATTATTTTTTTTAGGCCTGGGACACTCTGGACAACTAGTGCTGACACAAAGCCAACAGTTTAACTTTAAGGTCACTTATTATGAAAAGCTCACTTTGTCAGTGCTTGTGCAGTACATACTGTACATCTGGGTCTCTGTTGGGCCTACAAACACACGTGGCTTGCTCGTAAACTTTCTTTTCCCACCTAACCGGTTCACTGAAATATATTTCTGTCAACATTCTAGGCTATGGATATGCAATATTTGATCTGCAACACCTACTTTGACAGTTTGATCTGAATTTTGTGAGCTCCGGACTCCGGAGTTCACCCACAGTTCCAAGTTGTGCCAAGTTGGGGAGCCGCAGCTGATTGGCATGTAAGCTACAGTACAGTGGAGAACATGACTGAAACAGAGGGGTATATAGAGGCACAGGGGTACAACATGTAATGTCAATGTACCCGCCCAGGTATACAGACCTTACTGTATGTTTAACACACAAAGGGTTTCAGTTCAGTTCCAATATGTTTCAATTTAAAGGGGAACTATTTTACTATTTCTTTCACTATTTGGGCACTTTTACACAATTCCTGTGAGTCTATGGAACACCTCTGTAATATATATATATTTTTTGTTCATTGTTTTGTATTTCTAATCAAGTCCTCAAAAACAGCATTTTTCTACCTCAAGATCTCGAGCTGTTTTGAGCCTGGGCTCCTAAACCACTGCGCAGCGTCGTCTTCGCCTGAACATTAACATGCAGCGGTGTCTTTATGATATCACATATAGGCACATTTTCAAATGACTCAGTTCAGTGAGGGTGAATATTGTGAGAGGAGAATTGGAAGAATGCGCCAATATGAGAATTTTGAGACATAGATCATATTAATATAAGTTCACATAGCTAGGAAACAATGCTAAACACTCAAAAAGGCCATTTATAAGATAGTTCCCCTTTAAGTAAACATGTTAAGTAAACGTGCTAAATTAAGAGTGCACTGACTCTTTGAAAGGAAAAAATGGAAGAACATACATTGGAGCTCTTATGAATGGAAGATGAGTAGAAGCCTTTAACCCATTCTCTGCCGGAGCTTATTCTCATCCTTGTAGCCTCTCTGCCAGTACTGTAAGTCTATGGAGATGTTCACCTTCTTTGCAGGGCTATAACTTTTTAAATTGTATTGCTAAATTGACATTACTATGGCCCATTCAACATCAATTATCTATCGTTCAGGATGTAGGAACGTTTTACTTTTTCATTCACACATTCATACTAAAATACAGAGTAAAAATATGTTTTTATCGTTTTCTGCTGTATTTCATAGAACGTGATATATAGCCATAAATGCATATATTAGATGATCAAATGCAGTTTGATACCGATCAACGTTATATTAAAAATTTCACATGTACATGATCCTAAACGTCATGACTCTCCTCTTTCGAATATCATGCAGTATCTGTCTCTAATCCTTTCAATCTCACCATTGTTACACTCTACCGGCCTCCAGGTCCGCTCGATCACTTCACAGATGAGCTGGACATGCTTCTAAGCTCCTTACCGGAAGATGGTACCCCTCTCCTTCTATTGGGCGACTTCAACCTGCCTGACTCATCTCAGTCAGTCATAGTAGTCTCCCTCCTACAATCGTTTGACCTGACTCCCACTGCCATGCCTCCCACCCACAAAGCAGGCAACTCCTTGGATCTCATATTTTCCCGTAACTCCAGCATCATTAACACCACGGTAACTCCCCTACATGTATCTGACCATTCCTTATCCTTCTCACTAACTCTCATGCTTAACCGAAAGGTCTTCACCCCAACTCAAACCGTCTCACTCAGATGCAACCTGGCCGCGTGAATATTTTAGGCAACCAACTTGTGTTTAGCGTTTCTCTGATTCGCCACTACGCCCATGTGACCGCGGCACCGCGAGAGAGCTGCAGCGCGGAAATAGGCTGTCTATTGCCATTCTCTAAGACAAACTATAACCTTAACCAGCTCCTTAACAGCGCCTAAACTTAACCCTTCTAACCTTAACCAACTCCGAAACAATGCCTAACCTTAACCTTAACTTTAACCAACTCCGAAACAATGCCTAACCTTAACCTTAACATTAACCAACTCCGAAAGAATATTGCCATTCTCTAAGACAAACTCTAACCTTAACCTGCTCCTTAACAGCGCCTAAACGTAACCCTTCTAACCGTAACCAACTCCGAAACAATGCCTAACCTTAACCTTAACCAACTCCGAAACAATGCTTAAAGTTAACATGCCTAAACTTAACCGGCGAAAGAATGCAAGTTGGGCGTGGCTAGACACAAGTTGGTTGCCTTTAATATTTAGGCAACCTGGCCTCCCTATCCCCCTCCACCCTCTCCTCTGACATACTATCCGCTCTACCTTTGAGTGACACCTTCTCTGCTCTCTCCGCAGAGATGGCAACCTCCACCCTCCTCTCAGCCCTTACAACCTCCTTCGACAAGCTCTGTCCCCTCGTTGAGAAACCTGCCCGCCGTTCCCCACCCAGTCCATGGCTGACAGATCCAGTGAGAGAACCAAGACAGGTCCTGAGAGCAGCTGAAAGGAAGTATAGAAAGTCACGCCTCACTGCTGACATCGACACATATCACAACCTCTTGTTAACATTCTCCAAAACCATTACTAATGCCAAAGCTTCTTTATTTCACCATAGGATCGAGGCCTCTGCCAAGAATCTACGCAAACTGCATGCTACCATGTCCTCCCTCCTCACTCCCCCCCCACCCCCCCCTCCCTCATCTTTCTCTGCCGAAGACTTTGCGATCTTCTTTGAGGAAAAAGTGGAGAACATCTGCAGCTCCTTCTCCCAACCCCCATCCATTCCAAATGCTGAATCGAGAACCTCATCCTTCATTCTGTCATCTTTCTCTCCCATTACAGAAGCTGAGACCCTGACACTGGTAACGTCGAACCGTCCGACTACATGCCAGCTGGACCGGCTACCCTCCCCACTCCTCCAGACCATAGCACCAGACATCCTCCCATTCCTAACTGCAACCATCACCTCCTCACTCAACTCGGGGGTGGTCCCCACCTCCCTAAAACAAGCCAGAGTCACGCCCCTCATAAAAAAACCATCCCTGAACCCTGCCGTCATAGGCAACTACCGTCCTGTCTCTCTTCTCTCCTTCCTTTCTAAAACACTTGAACGTGCTGTATCCAGCCAACTTACTGCGTATCTCTTACAGAATGACCTCCTAGACCCTAATCAGTCAGGCTTCAGGACTGGTCACTCCACAGAGACAGCCCTCATTGCGGTCACAGAGGCACTTCACTTAGCAAAAGTGAAAGGCCTCTCCTCTGTCCTGATTCTCCTAGATCTATCTGCAGCCTTCGACACAGTCAACCACCAGATCCTCCTCGCGGCCCTCGCAGGAATGGGAGTGGCTGGCTCTGCGCTGACATGGCTGTCATCATACCTCAATGACCGCTCCTACCAAGTGTCATGGAGAGGGACCCTGTCGGCCACCCGCCCCCTGAGGACGGGTGTCCCCCAGAGCTCGGTTTTAGGACCCCTTCTCTTCTCTCTCTACACTAAATCACTGGGTAACATTATCACGTCTCATGGCTTCTCCTACCATTGTTATGCCGACGATACTCAACTCTTCCTCTCCTTCCCTCCCTCAGATATCCACGTCTCTGAGCGGATCTCGGCCTGTCTGTCCGACATCTCCGCCTGGATGACGACCAACCACCTCAAACTGAACCTAAGCAAAACAGAATTGCTCCACCTGCCGGCCAAATCCTCCGCCCTGACCGACCTTTCCATCACAGTCGAGAATGCAGCTGTGACCGCGTCCCCGACCGCCAAGAACCTTGGTGTTGTCCTCGACGACCAGTTGAACTTCTCTGCTCACATCGCAGCGACAACCAGAACATGCCGATTCCTCCTGAGCAACGTTAGAAGGATCCGCCCCTTCCTGACAAAAGAAGCCACCCAACTCCTCGTTCAATCAACAGTCATCTCCCGCCTCGACTACTGCAACGCACTGCTCGCTGGCCTCCCGGCCACTGCCACTAAGCCTCTCCAACTCATTCAGAACGCAGCGGCCCGCCCAGGGAGCGAAATTAACTTTTTGACTCACCGGCCAGTGGCGGGTAGATGGGAAGAATCTACCCGCCAAGCATATTTCTTACCTGCCAACTTTTTTTTGATAAAAAAAAAAAATTATTATATTTAATAAATGTAATACTTAATAAAATATATATATTATATAATCATACTTGTGATTGTGTTATCTGCGAGACATCGCCACCTCGCTGTCTGCAAACAGCTCCACTGTCTGTGTGTATACTCGAGTGGCCTCCAGCTCCAGCAAGGATTATCCGGCGCTGCAGCTGGACCCTAAACGCTACATTCAGCATGCAAAAGGATTCTCCTGCGCTGCACCTGGACCCTAGTCAGCAGCGATGTAAGCCAGGGACTCGAATACGCATGTTGTTGTAGGACATTGATGTCAGGAGCTTTCTGTAGCTACTGCTGGATGGCGTTGGGACAACGCCTCAGTGAACTATTTAGTGTACTGCGACATTTCGTAGTGACTAGTGAGCTACCTAGCCAACGGAGGTATTATGCACTGGACTATTGCTGGAGCATTTGTTTATGTCGGGAGCTATCCGTAGCTAGCCGGCTGGATAATGTTACACAATGCCTCATGTATTAAACTAAGTGAATAGTTGACTGGGTCATTTTGTAATGGTAGCTAACGTTATCTCACGGAGGTCCCTCTGACTAGACTAATGTCACGGTGACTGTCTGAGGCAATAGCCTCTGTTTACATGCATGCATACAGAAACAGGTGGGGAGTATAGGAGCAGCAGCAGCAGCAGCAGCAGCAGCAGCAGCAGTGCGCGGTGCGCTGCATGTCTGTGCTGAGACAGCGAGTGAGAACTCCGCTAAAGAATTGGATCATGATTTTCGGTTTTCACATGACTATTTGATTGCCCGCCACACGGCGGTCAGACCTCTCAGTGGGAGGCGCCAAACGTAAAAACTGAGCGCAAATGGCGGGTGGCGCTCTCTAGTTTCGGTCCCTGGGCCCGCCTGATCTCAAACCTACCGAAGTCGGCCCATGTCACCCCACTTCTTAGGGACCTGCACTGGCTCCCCATTGCTGCACGAATCCGCTTCAAGGCCCTCGACCTAGCATACCGTGCGGCAAAGGGAACCGCTCCCGCCTACCTCCGGTCAATGGTCTCTAACTACACACCCTCAAGACCCCTACGCTCTGCATCTTCTGGCCGCCTCAGACCTACTCCTATCCAAGCTCCGGGAGGGTCATCAAAGAGAAGTCGCCTATTCTCAGTCCTTGCCCCACAATGGTGGAATGAACTACCCACCCCAGTTAGGACAGCCGAAACACGTCCAATCTTTCGCCGTCGACTAAAGACGCACTTCTTCAACCATTATCTGAATAAAAAAAATAAAAAACTAACTAACCTTACTGTCATGCACTTGTCCTAATAAACTAACCTACACTGTAGCACTCAACACTTTGATGAACATTGTTGCTCAGCTGATAGAGTTGTGCCCTTCCTGATGGCTTGTCGTACAGAACATGTAAGTCGCTTTGGATAAAAGTGTCAGCTAAATGACTAAATGTAAATGGTCATCTGCTGGTGACCGGAGGGGGGCATATAATGCAATGACCGACGTTAAATGATTCATGTAGTATGGGTGATATATAGATCAGAGCAGTTTGTATGGTTAATAATAATCAAAAACGCTGAAATTCACGGCAGCTACCTCGTAGCGATGGGGGATGATACTGGAGCAAAAAGATCGCTATTATGGGATGTTGATCTAGGTGATCCAGTTCCGGTTTGTATAATACTAATATACGTCCAATCATGTTGTTTATTGAGTTATGGCAACGGATCGATATGCACGGTGTCTGGATAGAGTCCCGCGAGCGATAGTGAGTGGCCGGACGGAATAGCGGACGGACTAAGCACTTCCGGTGACTTCCGGTGTTGGCAACTCGCCGATCGGCGACCAGGTGGCGGTATTGAAGCGTTGGAGAGTTGAGCGGAGATCTACAGCACCAGTCAAGACTCTGTGGGTGAAAGCAGTCAGGTAGAAACTGGAATGCTCTGTTACATGCATATCTCACTGAGAATGGTTTTGAACAAAATCCTGCTGATAACTGCCAATACACAAGGGAAAAACAAAATGAAAAAGTGATTCTAATTGTATTTGTTGATGATTTAATCATTGCTGGTAACAATGAGGAGGTTGTGAAAGGTGTCAAAATGATGCTTGCTGAGAGGTTTAAAATGAAGGATCTGGGAAAATTAAAACATTTTCTAGGGATAGATTTTAACCAGTCAGAGGGTCAAGTCACAATGTCACAACAGAGGTATGTGAACAAAATCCTCTCCAGATTTGGAATGCAAGAGTGTAGGTCCAGAGAGACCCCATGTGAATCAAAACTTGAATACACAGAAAATGCAGAACAATTTGGAGACCCGAGGATGTATAGAGAGGCAGTGGGAAGTTTGATCTATTTGGCTACATGCACTAGACCAGATTTAAGTTTTGTAGTCAGTAAACTTTCCCAGCATCTTTCTGAACCAAGTGAAGAGCATTGGAACACTGTAAAACATGTGTTCAGGTATCTTAAGGGTACAACAGACCGTGGCTTATGTTTTAAAAAGAATGATACAGGTGAACTAGGCCTAATAGTCCACAGTGATGCTGACTGGGCATCAGACGTTGTAGACAGACGTAGTACCACAGGGTATTGTATTGTAGGGTAGATGGTATCAACGATCCTATAGCGCTAGAACCCTTAACACCAAACCATCTCGTCATGATGAAGTCTAAAATCGCTCTTCCACCCCCTGGGAGATTTGTTAAAGAGGACATGTATGCAACCAAGAGATGGCGCAGAGTCCAGTACCTAATCGAACAATTCTGGAGCCGCTGGAAGAAGGAATACCTCCTGAACATTTCTACACGCCAGAAGTGGCACGTACCACGGCGTAACCTCAAGGTGAACGACATAGTCATCCTCAAGGACAGTAACCTGCCAAGAAGCCAGTGGCAACTATGTCGGGTCGTCGAAGCCACTCAAGAGAGCGATGGTCTAGTACGTCGAGTAAAAATACAGACTGGGGAGCGAAAAGATCACTCTACCAGACCTTCAGTCCTCGAGCGACCGATCCAGAAATTGGTACTCCTCCTCGAGAGTAATTAGTATAGAAACGCTTGAATTGTATTATTTTGATGTTATGTGAAATCTAAAAGGAAATCCTGTATGACTAAATTAATTGTTTGTGCTTATCCGTCATAGCAGGATTTGGTGGGAGTGTAACTGACCGCCAAGGGTAAAGATGCCTATCATCTTTATTGTCAGTAAGCTTTAATTTACGTTGATCTAGATGATCAACTTCTCTGTATTAGCTCAGAATACTGAGCTCTCTATTTAAGAAAAGAATATTTTGGAGCCATTTCGTGTCCACATGGGGGCAGAGCTCGTCTTTCCTATAGTATAAAGGTCACAGCATCCTGTGTGACCAAGGCGGAAGTAACTCAGAGACAACGACGGAGCAGACATCGAATTATGTATAATAGAAGAACCTTACTCCAGTAAATAACTCCCCTTGGTAAAGCGGAATAAGGTATGTCGAACACTAAAATGTATTATTATTATTACTGTTGTTGAAGAGGTCTATATTTATGTGTGTAACTGCCAAACATTTATAAACATGTAAAGTGGTGCACTCACTGAGTAGCTTCTAATCAAAGGCACCTGCTGCCGGACAAGTAACGTTATTATTTATCATTGTTTTTCCCTGAGTGCCTTTGTTATGGAAGACGAGTTCACCCTTAATATCTTTGAATGCAATTGTTTGTTTGAACACGTTGGGTGAACAACATGTGAACAATATTGAACTGTGAACTATGTAACTAATTGTATGTTTGTGTTTGACTGTCCTATGCAGTTTTCACGGTGCAAACGGAGCCAATGATGCAACCGTCACGGTGCAAACGGAGCAAATGATGCAACCGTCACTACCTGTACAAACACGGTGCAACGACAAACTACCAAAGAAAAGCTACAGTACTGCTAAGCTGAAATGCAAAAGAAAAAAGAGAAAATAAATAAAAGCATCTGTACGAAACATAACCGCATCTTTATTTCAACATCAAGCCGGGGGGCAGTTACAATGTATGTATGTATGTATGTATGTATGTATGTATGTATGTATGTATGTATGTATGTATGTATGTATGTATGTATGTATGTATGTATGTATGTATGTATGTATGTATGTATGTATGTATGTATATGTATGTATATGTATGGTAATGTACAACAATTAAAATACAGATTTTGGCTTGAAGCTTCATAGCATTTGGGTCAGCCCACAAATGCATTGAAAAGGAGTATACTGTGACCTTCAAAGCTGCTATTGTAGGCCTGTGGCTATGTGTTTTCTTCTATATTGGATTGCGTACATGCGGTATTTTCAGCAAAGCAATTATATTGGTCCCTAAGCAACCTATAACCAGGGAGGTAGCTAACATATGAATTGCTTTTTCCTGCCTGCTGTCAGCCAATGTGCAATGTTATATCAAAATCAGCCTTATAGTATGTATGAAATGTTTGGGAACATTTTATGTGATTTAATGATCTCAGAAATCACCAACTCTACCTTAAAACGTGTGTGTTATTGTCTTTGATTGGTCTTTGGTTGTCAATAACTAAATGAATGCCCAATAAATCTACATGAGTATACTGTACATAAATAAAAACCCACCCCTTTAACAGATCACAAGAATGTACACAAAGTCAACCAGCCAGTGGTCCATCTCACCTAAGTGACTTACCGCCCCTTTAACGGAAACCAAGGATTTACAGAGCAACCAACCACAGCAATATAATAAATCAATGCATCAACAAACTGTATTCCTGTAAGCGCATGGAAAAGAGCAGGTAAAGGAGTGAATGTGTGTGTATGTTTGTGAGAGTGTATGTGTGCTGGTGTGTGCGGAGGGTATTTACCCCACAAGGCAAAGCCTAATAACTTCAGAGAGTCTCTCTGTGACTCCCATGATACATTGCCCCGGTCAATTTCATCCCTGAGGTCAGATGTTCCTTCAAAAGATGCTAAACTCAAAAGTGATCTCAGTTTTAGACTGAGGTCCACCTGTGCCAGGGAATATTCTGGACAGGCAATATTCTGAACAGGGAATATTCTGAACAAAGCCAACAGAAGCTAACTTTTCATGTGCTACCGTAAGCCTGTGGCTATGTGTTTGTTCTATACTGGATCGTGTACACTGGGTCGTTTTAGCAAAGCAATCTGATTCATCAAATAGGCGTTCCGGCCGTGCTGATAATGGAAAATTATATTGGTCCCAAAGCAACGTATTGGTGGTAACCAGGGAGGTAGCTAAAGTCTGTATTGCTTTCTCCTGGATTCCACTCTTAATACATTAAAGAGAACCTTTCAGGTAATTACGTGTTGGTAATTGTGTAAGAGCAATAATACCCAGGAGGGCTTTCTGGGCTGTAATTACAGGCACTTGGGCACCTGTACCTAGCGGCATCAGCGTTGTGATGATAATCAAAATGCCCTCCTATTATTGCTATGACATAAAACAACAAAATGGGAATAGCATTGCTGGTCATTTCTATTGGTCTCACTTGTGTATGAGAAAATGTGTTTTCACAAAAAAGATATACTGTATTAATGATTTGGGAACATTTGATGTGATTTCATGATAACACAGGAATCACCAACCTTAAAACATGTGTGTTATTGTCTTTGGTTGTCTACATGAGTATACTGTACAAGAAAAATAACGATGCAAACCAGGTGTACAGTATACACTTTAATCTGCTACTAGAGTGTTCGAAATTATACTGCGTTTGGATTTATTTTTTATTTTTAATTATTATTTTTTTATTCATTTATGCATGCGAATGCCTTCCTATTGGAGCACAGTGCTGCTGTCAGTGGTGACGTTGCGCTAGTTTACCGGAAGCAACCTTCTGGAATGAAGAACAACAAACTCTAGTTGAGACGAGAGCTAGCATAGCTCGTCCAACAAATGTTGGCATCAATGGCATGACTACAGTACTGATAGGAGCTACTGTAGCACGTAACGTTAGTTATCATAACCATCGGCAATCGCAGTGAGGATCTTTATTGATTAACGTTAGCTAGCTAGCTTTAATTATAATTATAGTTCGCTAGCTATATAAGCTAACGTTAGCCGAGTTTACTCTATGCAAAATGTGCTAGCTAGCTAACGTTAATCAATAAAGATCCTCACTGCGATTAGTTAGTTATCATAACCATCGGCAATCGCAGTGAGGATCTTTATTGATTAACGTTAGCTAGCTAGCACATTTTGCATAGAGTAAACTCGGCTAACGTTAGCTTATATAGCTAGCAAACTATAATTCTAGTTAAAGCTAGCTAGCTAACATTAATCAATCAAGATCCTCACTGCGATTGCAGATGATTGTGATAGCTAACGTTACGTGCTACAGTAGCTCCTATCAGTACTGTAGTCATGCCATTGATGCCAATATTCGTTGGACGAGCTATGCTAGCTCTCGTGACTACAGTTCCTTATACGAGCATTAGAAAATGTCCACAATGCTATTCGCAAGAATAGAAAATAAATTGAAAAGCCTAATAAGCTACACATAGCCTAAACTGCCGTGCTGAAAGCTAGTAAACACAGCATCTCTATGGCTTAGTCACAAACGTGATTTATACAGAGACATTTGACAATTGCCCATTAATGGTTCATACATACTGTATAAAGACAACGGAAATCTATTTTATTTTTGTTAAACAGCCTACAATATGACATAACCTAGTTCTAGATTATGATAGGCTATAATCAGTCTCACTCATCAAAATGTTTTCTAGGTAACTTATGGTATCTCAAACTAATTAGGCCCTCTGCTATGACAAATGTATAATAATATAACCATACTTTTTCTACCCCTTGAATTTTTTTTAACTACAGAAGTCTGCTGCATTTGGCTCACATAGTGACTCCCCCTACTCAGAAGCAACCTAACCTCCGCTTTTTTGAGCAGCATATTAAGTATAAGTCCAAGGATGATAAAAGGCTCAACAGGGCAGTCGCAGAGTTCATCTGTATGGACCAAGTTCCAATATACAGTTGAGAAAGCTGGGTTCAGAAACCTTGTACAGCAACTGTTTTGAGTGCAAAAAAAGTTCTCCAGCATTTTGAATGCCATTGCTTTTAATTTCATTTATTTATTCTTAGCATTGTTGTGTTTTAAAATAAAGAACAATAATGACATCTGAGAGTGTTTCCCTGATTTTGAGGAAAAGTATCGAAAGTATCGAAAAGTATCGAAATTAATATTGGTATAGTATCAAAACTAAAATGTTTTGTGACAACCCTAACCTGCACTGTGAAGGTTTATCCAACATATGAGTAGGCAAATAAAAAGCAAGACAGATTCCAGTGTTTCCCCTAAAGTTAAATGCCTTAGGGAGGGGCAGCCCGTCTCGCCTAAGTGACTTACCATACCTTTAACGGAATGCAAGAATTTACAGAGCAACCAGCCACCGCAATATCATAAATCAATGCATCAACAAACTGTATTTCTGTAAGCGCATGGACAAGCAGGTGAAGGAGTGAGTGTTGTGAAGGTAGGGTGAGCTGCATTTATGACACAAAACAAAGTGAGAGCAACACGGCATGCTGCACAATAATCGTTTTATGTTTTAATGATAATGGGAAGCCAAAATCATAATTGAAATTGAAACTTGATTAATCGCCCAGCCCTGGTGAAGCACAAAGACACGTGGGTTCAGGTAGGCAGATCTATGTGTGTGTACTTTACATAACGAGGTGTATGGTTATCAAAAGATGCTGCAAGACACAGGCTAATTACCCCACGAGGCAAAGCCTTATATAACATCAGACTCGCTGTCTCTCACTTGACTGGTGCCAGAGACGTCGGTTAGCTTAAACACTTTGTGAGTACCTTATCTCAAACTAGTCTTGCATTGCCAGATCTCCACAGTGTTTTAGCACAAATAAATACTGCCTCTCTAAGCACCAAATTGAATGACTGAATAAGTTATTAAGTAAAAAAATCAGCCCTGCTAATTATCCCATCCCACTGTATTGTTATTTAATTCGAATTAGAATCAGAGTATTATTTGTTTTCTTTCATTAGTGTATACTTGACCACATCTTGCCCAGTTGTACAGCCCTGGCCTATTCATATTCCTATAAAATGTTTACTTATTTGTACTATATTCTATTGTGCTATATTTAATTTAGTTGATATCCCATTTAATTGTATTCTACCTCTTTATTTACAGTTGTACAGCCCTGGCCTATATTATATTTCATAATTATATTCTATTCTATTGTGCTTAAAATTTTACTCCACCTCTTTATTGTAAGCTAATGTTGCACCGAAAATGACCAAAGCAAATTCCTTGTATGTGAAAACTACTTGGCAATAAAGACCTTTCTGATTCTGATTCTGATTGGGAGGAGCATCTTCTTCCCTGAAGGCATCCCCTCCCCTCACCCGATCTCCATCTCTGGGGGGGGGGTCTTGTCTGCAGGGGCTCCCCTTCGTGTGAATACTTTACCCAAGGCAGTTGTCCTTCCGCGTTCGGTTTGTGCGCCCTGATTGGCCTCTCAGCGCCCAATCGCGTTAGTCCTACTATCGCTGTGCATCAGCTTTCAGTTCCACAGCCCAATATTAACGTAACATGCTATTCATATCAATCGACATCACATCAATATAAATAACATATTGTTTTCATCTCTCTATATTAACGTAACACGCTATTCATATCAATCGGCATCACATCAATATAAATAATGTATTGTTTTCATCTCTATATTAACACTTTGCCGCCCGACCATGTATAAATACGGGTTTCGAATCCATGCGTTGTGGACAGAATCACGTTGTTATTGCTTTTATATCATTTTAATAACCGGGTCAAGGTCGCGGATCGGCACTGCATATATTCCCTAGTCTGTGAAATCGAGAATGTGCAATACCGGCCAGATCCTCTTAGGGGCGCCATCGTTCCACTGCAGTATGCCCTGTGGGCAAATGGAAATGTGATTTCAATGGAGTATTTTAGTACCCGGATCCTGGATCTGCAGCATATACCGTGGATTACGTTTCGAATCGCGGATTTCACCATGGAATAAGGGGATTTATCATCAGCCAATGGACATATCGATCTACCAGATGCCGATCGATAACGGGGAAATGCTCAGGGGTATCCCACCCGCTTATGGTAAGATCTTTTTCACATAAATTACAGCCGGATCAGAGCTTGCTATGATACGCAACCAGCCGATCAGCTTAGTGGCTAGTTACACGGACACTGTTATTGGTAATCAATAATACTAAACGACGTCCCCCGCCCCCCCCCTTTGATGCATACATGCTTTGGGACAGTACCGATGATATGCAGTTTGAGTTATTTCTTTAGCATATGTAAAACGGAAATGCCGTTGAATATAACGTTAGCAGCTATTAGCTCTATAACTAGCCTTCCAGAAAATATACGAGACAAAACCCGCTATAATGCTCATATTCACGGCGCTATAAAATGATAACCTATTGGTGCATTTTTTTTTCTTTAAGCCGTTTTGAAGGGACGGTTTATGAACTCAATTGACAATGAGAATGGACAGATAGCAATACTATAAAGTATAGATTTAGCTGTACAAAAAGACACCGGTCTGTTGACAAAAGCTGGTCCTCAACCACTATATTAGACGCATCCCAGCGGTCGCCAATGTGTTAATGTAACGCGCTATTCATATCAATCGGCATCACATCAATATAAATAACGTATTGTTTTCATCTGGGTAAAGTATTCACGCGGACTGAGACTTCACATCTGGATCAAAACCTTCTTCTTGTGGAAACAGATCAGACTGTGGACACCACAACAGCTGTAAGTACAATTATGTTGACATTGTTTTCCTCTTATTGCTCCT
Source organism: Notolepis coatsorum (assembly GCF_963971535.1). Lineage (NCBI taxonomy): Eukaryota > Metazoa > Chordata > Actinopteri > Aulopiformes > Paralepididae > Notolepis > Notolepis coatsorum. The sequence goes on along the minus strand of NC_140165.1, from coordinate 140,441,553 downwards.
TCCTAGCAGCAGCACGGCGATAAAAAGGAGCCTTGAAGTTGTACAATCACAGCTTTATTGTAAACAATTCCAAATGTTTTACATCCGTAGTACTTTACCATCTCCATGGTCAACTAACTGCGAGCATATGCAGTGACGTGATTCTCTTCACAGTAATATTACATTTCTCCCGATACTCTGCTAGCTCTGTGTAGGCTAACGCGATTGGGTGCTGAGAGGCCAATCAGGGCGCGCAAACCGAACGCGGAAGGACAACTGCCTTGGGTAAAGTATTCACGCCTCCCCTTCACCCATTGTTCTGGGGTCCATCAAGTTTATTCTTTATTTTAATTTGTTTTAGTAGGATCATTATTAGCTGCCAAATTAATAACCGCTAGGGTCCTCACAAGGAAATAATACAACTACAGATGCTCCGATATGAATATTTTGGTCAATACCGAGAACCAAAATTAACATTTATGTTATGGCTGATAACGGATATAAAATGTCTATGATAATAACATTTTGTACGTAATATTTTTGTACATACTGAAACAATGTTGTTTCCCACAATCCTGTGCTGCATCATTGTCACATGCAAGTAACATTACCCAAACTGTGAGGGCTGGGTAAGGACTGCATGCTGCCCAACGAGGGGGCGTGCCGAACATTCTACCTCACGCACCTGTGAGTGGTTGGCAATCAGCTCGTCGGGAGACTACTAGTACTGCTGGTTGCCTTCCACTCATTGCCAGGTCGTTCTGTATGCTACCATCATCCGCTGCGCTCCTGGTGAGACATCGTCTTCGCTCTCTATAATCCCACGGGAGGATTTCCTATGTTCTCACTGGGAGACGTCGTGCCATCCGTTGCTACCATCTACCGCCACGTCTCTGGGGTGAGACGTCGTGCCAGCAACTGCCCTACTCCCTCTTCGTGGACCTCGTTCCTGGGGTGAGGCCTCGTCATCGCTCTCTATAGTTCCACGGGAGGATGCCCATGTTCTCACTCCATTCCCCTTGGACCCCCTGTTTGCTGCGTTGCCCGTCGGCAGCGTTCTGGTCGGGAGGATGCCCGTGTTCTCACTCCGTTCCCCTTGGACCCCCTGTCTGCTGCGTTGCCCGTCGGCAGTGTTCTGGTGAGTCTGTACGAGACCAGACTCCGAACTTTCGTTTTTCATTCATGGACTCAAGAAGATATTCCTGTGTACTTTTTGTTCGCCCTTTAAAGGGACAGCGCTGCATTTTTGTTGTTTCTTGGACTCTAGTGTATTTCACCCTTAAAGGGTAAGTGCCGCTTTTTTGTGTGTAAATAAATCATGCCCTTGTTTTTGGCTAAACTCTGAATACCTGTCTGTGTCATGCTATTGGGGTCGCTTTACAAACCATAACACAAACAAACGTTACCCTCTGTGTGGCCAAAAAAAGAAAAACACACACACAATGGTAGCTAGGCAGGCAGAGTTCTACTTATCGGACCGATGCAACCAATAACTAACCTTACTGTCATGTCATGTCTATCATGCTCAGCTGATAGAGTTGTGCCCTTCCTGATGACTTGTCGTACAGAACTTGTAAGTCGCTTTGGATGAAAGCGTCAGCTAAATGTAAATAAGAAAATCCGTATCTCCAGCCAATACCGATATGGTCACCGATATATTGTGCATCCTTAAATACAACAGAATAAAAATACAGGATGTAAGTAGTAATAACAATGAAATAAGTAAATAAACTGAAAATATAAAAATAATTAAGACTCAACAATGAAGATATAGGCCTAACACTAGGGATGTCCCGATAATTTTTTTTTGCTCCCGATCCGATCCCGATCATGTGATTTTGAGTATCTACCGATACCGATCTTTCCCGATCCGATCAAAAGAAAATTAAAATTACAAAAATTTACATATTTTTTTTTATCCCAATTTCTCACATTACATTCACCCTGAATGTTGACGTTATCCAGGTGAAAAGTTAACTTCATTCAAGCGAGGCATTGCAATCCATGACATAAATCATTTGATGTATAATTAAATCAAAGGAAATGCGTTTGGGTTGAGAGTGTTGCTGGTCTGCCGTTCTGCAGCTGGATACTATTGGTTTGTTTTGGCAAAATGCTTCTGCTCTGTGACAATAAATTATATGCAATTTAAAACCAAAACGAAGGCCTCAGTATGAGTTTAAGACGTGAACATGGTCATGTTTGTTGAATAAAAGAAAAAAAGTTTAAAAAAAAAATCCAGATTTTTTTTTCTTTTTTTGTCGATTCCGATCTTCGGAAAATCACGTGATCGGCCCCGATCCCGATCACGTGATCGGATCGGGACATCCCTACCTAACACAATTCATTCAATATCCAGTTAACGCTTTCAGAATTACAAATACACCAGTATGACCAGAACCTCGACAAATCAACATTCCAGTGATTTATCACAGCGGCCACTGGCCTACAGTATGAGAGCCTCCTCAACCCCCAACTCCTGTCTGCCTAGTTGCCCTGTTTCCTTAAAGGGGACCTGCATTGCTATTCCTACCACTATTTGGGCAACTTTACACAATTCCTGTGAGTCTATGGAAGACATCTGTAAGGTTTATTTTTATTTTTTTAAAAGCATTTTTTTTATATTTCTAATGGAGTACTCAAAAGCATCATTTTCCAGCCTCAAGATTTCAGCATGTTATTGGCTGGGCTCCGCCCATAAGCACTTTCAGTGACAGTCATCCACACAGTCTGCGAGTGGCAGAGAGAGAGAGAGAGAGAGAGCACTGTGTAAACACAGCTGCGTGCAAGATACGCAGGTCCCCTTCTCTTTCTCTCTCTCCCTCTCCCGTTTGAGGAAGTCTTCCACCGCGCGCTATAGACGGGGGAAATTAGTTTCATGCTCCCGAATCGAGAGAGATAGAGAGGGGGAGAGAGAGAGACAGACCGAGAGATGACAGCACGACGCGCGCGTGTGTATGTGTGCTCTGTCGCGAGGGTCTATCTGATTCTCCCTCTCTCTCTCGCTCGCTCTCTGTCAAACCCCGTTTGGTGCGCTACAACCACAGAGCCAATCGGATCACTATCCGCTCCATCCTCACCACGTGACGTCACCATGCGAGTCAAATCAGAACGACGTGATTAACCCATTCCCTGCCACCACTTTGATCATCTTATACCATTCTCTGCCAGTACTGTAAGTCTATGGAGATGTTCACCTTCTTTGCAGGGCTATAACTTTTTAAATTGTATTGCTAAATTGACATTACTATGGCCCATTCAACATCGATTATCTATCGTTCAGGATGTAGGAGCGTTTTACTTTTTCATTCACACATTCATACAAAAATACTGTCTAGAGTATAAATGTTTTTATCGTTTTCTGCAGTATTTCCTAGAACGTGAGATATAGACATAAATGCATATATTAGATTATCAAATGCCGTTTGATACCAATGCACGCTATATAAAAAATGTCAACTGTACATGGTCTTAAACGTTATGACTGATCATGCGCGGGTGAACGGAGGGGGTCGTTTATAATTCCGTGACCGACGTTAAATGATTTATGTAGTATGGGTGATATATTGATCAGAGCAGTTTGTATCGAAAATGATAAACAAAAACGCTGAAACTCACGTCAGTCTCCTCGTACTGTTGGGCGATGAGAGTGGAGCAAACAGATCCCAGTTATGTGGTGGGGATCGAGGCGATCCATATCCGGTTTGTATATTACTAATACACGCCCAAATCATGTAGATTATTGAGTTATGGCAAAGATCCATATCCACGGTGTGTGTATTGAGTCCCGCGATGATAAACGAGTGGCCGGACGGAATAGGGAGACGCACCGGGATCACAAGAGATCCAATTCCGGTTGCAACTCGCCGATCAGCCACCAGGTGGCAGTATTGAAGCGTTGCAGAGTTGTGCTGGCTCACACAGCATCCGACAAGGCTCCGTGAGTGAAATATGAATACCATGGCGAAAATATGAAATTATGATCAGAATCACGTTGTACGCCGTTATTGGCAGAATTCGCATGAACTTGAAACCCGTCGTATGACGTTATTGGCGGAGAAAGGGTTCAAATGGAGCAGGAAATGAATGACCTGAATGACGGCAATCCGCCAATATGGTATTTAGAGACACAAACACATTGATACTAACTCCTATTACTATAATACAATGCTAGACACTGACTAGTGCTGTGAGGTATACAGAATATGAAGGTTTCATTTATCATGGCTCCATGCAAAGGTATGGTTTTTTGCTATATCATCGCCCACGATATATATACATATAAAAAATATTTAAAAAGAAAAAATATATACAAACAGTTTTAAGTTAATACAAAAAAGTATTCCTTGCAACAGTATTAATTTAAAAGTTAAAGAAAATATTTTGAATGAAATATGACCCTGACAATTGTATTAATTTACAAGACAAGATAAAGACGTAAAGAAATGTCATATCATGATGTAATTTGCACTGGAATACTATACCGTCTAGGGCTGACAACTATTAGTCGAATAGTCGACTAATCGATCGAAAGGAGCCATAGTCGACTGCCAACCTCTTAGTCGAATGCAAAAAAAAAAATATATATATATATATTATAATATAAAAAAAGATATTATCATTCTTTCCAAAAGAAAATAGGCCTAGAAGCGTGGCTAACGCTAATGGCACGCATACCAGAGGCTAACTGCCTAAGAAAACAGGCACAGAGGCACTGAAAGAGGATTTCACTAATGAACACACTAGACTAGACAAATATCAAGATGTATCCATCAGTGGACAAATTGCATGCTTTTGTAGAGGACAAGAAGCCTTCCGTCGACTCCTTCAGACATTAACACTGTCAGTGCCCACCACGTGATAAGACGTTTTATCAGCCCAATGCCTGAATGCCCACCACGATAATTAGCGTTTTCATTTTTTATTAGCGACCTGAATTCATATTTCATCAACCGAGTCTCCCGTTGGTATGTAGCCCCTGTAGGAGCTCAGATGTGAAAAAACCGCCCCATATCGTCTCCCAGATGGTAATGCAACCTTTTGGAACGGACTCAATGAAAATGGATGAGAAAAGAAAATCCGGAATCCACATTTTACTTCTCAGGCATGTAACCCGAGCCGATCGGATTCATTGTAGAGCCTCAGAACAGCGTGGAATACATAATACAGTATGTAGCGTTGGATCAATAAAAGCGATAGATTTTTGGAATGGCGATCAGGAATTGGAATGATCTTTTTGGAGAACATCTGATCTGAGGTAAGGAATCTATTTTACAAGTCTTGGGATAATCAGAGTTGTATTCGCTGAGATCTCAGCGTTCGCCCTATGTGTGTGTGTGTGTGTGTGTGGGCGATCGCTTTGAGGAAATCAGAGAATTGATTTTTCAGATCGCCTATATAGCGTGCATACGTACACATATGTGTCACCTCACAGCGCTTTATACCAGATCTCTACATTTTCATTTTTCAGATTATTCCAGATTGCTAAAGTACAGAATCTAAGCTTTCAAATGATGTGTCATATGTTGACATCTGAGAATGTTTTGAACACGATGTGCCCAATTATAACTTCTAAAACTGGCTGTGTTCTAGATTACCAAAGAGGTGAAAAGGTGTCTCAAAGGAAGGCAACTTTTCACACTTCAGACAGTTTCAACTGGGCGTCAACAAACCCCCCTCCAGCAACGCCCCTCACCTGAATAACATTAACATAATTAAGTGCTGCTGAATCAGAGTTCTCTCTCCTCAGGACCCCTGTCTCTCCAGGACCCCCTATCTGGACTGTATAGGACTGTGAAGCTATGTACCCCCCCCCCCCCATGCTGCTTTGACACCAGAATTATTGTTAAATCTATGTCACAACGAGAAAAAGCAACAAAGTCCTCACTCAGTGGCATGGGCCTAATGTTATGTAGCTCTGCAAGCTGCTTACACACTGCTTATCATATCACTCCTAGCTACACATACGCACGGTCCTCATGTCATGAGGTGATGAGCATCTTAAACTATCTGGACTCAGTGGTTAAGAGGTGATGCAGCATCTTAAACTATCTGGACTCAGTGGTTAAGAGGTGATGCAGCATCTTAAACTAGCTGGACTCAGTGGTTAAGAGGTGATGCAGCATCTTAAACTAGCTGGACTCAGTGGTTAAGAGGTGATGCAGCATCTTAAACTAGCTGGACTCAGTGGCTAAGCGGTGATGCAGCATCTTAAACTAGCTGGACTCAGTGGCTAAGCGGTGATGCAGCATCTTAAACTACACACACACACACACAGTTCTCATATCCCTCCTAGCCACCACAACCTAATGTTATGTAGCTCTCCACCTTGCTATCTGATGCTCATCACCTCTCTTAGACACTGATGTAGCAGTACTGTCTACCTGTATGTCATGTATGTCAATGTTATGATGCATTGAAAATGGGGGACCCTGATGTAAACAAGACGAAAGTCTTTCTCAGGTCTGCATCCCCTTAACAATTGTGTGTATTGAGCTGTATTGTACTGTACCCATTCTGCAATCTGTGCTGAGATTATAAACTATCGAAAAAATGACATGTATTCTAGAATATTCCAGTAAAGGGCGATTATCCCTGAATATTTATATTTTCCTTGAAAACGAGGGCTTTTCAAAATGCTATAAAACGAAAATGAACCGATAAAAAAACAACCCGCTTCGACAATGTTGACTGGAAAACGAGTCATTGATAAGCGACGGGCAGATTAGACACATCTCCATAATTTAAAACATAGATTAGGCGTTATTAACGCTAACATTGAAGTGGATGGTGGGCATTCAAGCGGTAAATCAAGATTAAGCTTGGGCTCTGAAAGTGTTAAGCACCCCCACAGGCCAAATGGAATGATACAAAAAAATAATAATAAATAAATGTATTAAACAAATATTTCTTTTTTTTCATAGTCGACTAATAGTCGACTATCGGCTAATTTCGACCAATCAAAGTCGACTATCCAAATCCTTAGTCAGGGACAGCCCTAATACCGTCACATACCGTTATACCGTAGAAAATAAGGAAAATATCATGATATGATATTTTGGTTAATATCGCCCCCAGCCCTACTAACACCTCTACTACCAGCCTGCCTGCCTGTGGGCAGAGAGTGGCATCTCCCCCCACTTTCCACTACCAGCCTGCCTGCCTGTGGGCAGAGAGTGGCATCTGCCCCCACTTCCCACTACCAGCCTGCCTGCCTGTGGGCAGAGAGTGGCATCTCCCCCCACTTCACTTTTCTACTTTTTGGCCTCATGGGCCCTTCCTTCAAGTCAAGTCAAGTCAAGAGTTTTATTTGTCACGGCATACAAGTATACAATGAAATGCGGGTGGTCTTGCCCGCAACGATGTGCATAATACAATAGTAATAACATATAAATGAGGAGGGGACTGGGGGTGGGTGAGGACGGGTTGAGGACGGGATGAGGATGGGGTGTCACCTCCCTTGTACACAGCCAGTACATGGACAGCTGCCTCCATCAGAGGGAAGTGCACATCGACCTTGAGCCGGTGCGTCTGCAGAGAACACATCCTCCCCCCTTGATCCACGACAAGACGGAGGCGAGCTCCAAGTTCAGGTCAACCTTCATCATCTCCCTTTTGATAAATATGCAATAAATTATTTTATGAATAAGTAAATCCTGTACTTTGAACCCGAACTAAGCTCCTCTTCTCATTCATGACATTGATCACAGTAGCTCGAACTTGCGGACGCATAAACATTGCTATTTGAATGTCATCTGTCAATATTTCAAAAACATAGCCAGCATGATTCAAATCTTCAAAATGGTTTTCATATCATGAGCAAAGGTCTGAAGATAGAAATATTTTAGAGATGATTCCATTTTTTTTTTTTTTTTACTTTAAACAAACAATAACATGCAATTAACATTGTAAAACTAAAATAACTTGAGATTGGGCTTTACTTGACATGCATTCACACATAAATAAAAAATAACACTGTACCGGAATAGGCACACGTACATCTACTGTACCTATATATATTTGTTTTATATACCTATAAAGAATAGTTACAGTGCAGAACCTTATGTTAAGTATCTGTATTCATGTAATCTGTATTCAGGTAATGAAATGTAATGTGTCATGTACAGTAATAATGGAACACTGCAACATTATTTTGGTATCTTATGAACCCATGAGGATTGGGCACTTTGTGAGCATGACACGAAAATAAAATAATAAATCAGTCTTATACATATATACACCTAATATATATATATACATCAAAACAATAGGGTACAAGATGTGCTCTACTTTCATGCCAAAATAAATAAAGGTGTTCTTTTCTTATTTTTTTAAATAGTGAATATCGGGGATGAGCTGCTTTCATCCTAAATTCACTGGATCAAACAACTATGTTGTGGCTTGTTTATCTCGGCAAACAAGTAAAGTCACACATCAACCACAAGCGAGTGTTATCATCAGCATTTAAACTGACATTTCTGTTTAAAATGTGGATTGAATCGAGAGTGGATTGATCCCAACCCTACTTCCAATCAGTGACCCCATAGGATCAAACCAATAAATAATACATCTGTGAGACACCATTCAACCCTCTCCCAATCCCTTTTCTTGGGAGATGGTCTTCTCTGTAGTGTGATAAGCCCCCACTCCGGGACATATTGGTCTAATCTGACAGCAGCAGGTAGTAATAATCATCCATAATCTAAACCACATGTGTCAAACTCAAGACCCGTAGGCCCCCAGACTGAATTCGCTCATCAATTAATTTGGGCCTGCTGCTTCTCCTAGTCGCAATTCATCTGATCTGTGATATGAATCAAACGTGCCTCTGTCTTGCCATGTGGCAATACAAATGTTGCGACTTTCCAAGCAAACGCAAAGTGTTATCTGTCTGCATTGTATTTAGGCTATAGTGAATAGCCTAAGCCTGCTTCCGGGGGCCATTGGAGTTTGGAATTTGTATTTACTTTCGCTTTCAAAAGCTGGTTCATCCATTTCCACTCAACTCAGGTTGGTATTTATTCTGTTGCATCCAATTTTACTTTATCAAGTGAATTATTGCCCATCATACTTACTCAAAAAAAACAAAAAAAACTTGGAAATTAGGGGTGGGACAAAATATTGATACTGGAATAAATTGTGATACTTATATGTTATGAATATTTTCATTGAAACATGCCTGCGCTCCCCCGTGACCAGGTTACCATGCCTGTTACCATTTTCCTTGTGGTGGTGCTTATCAAATTAATAACCTGCTGGCAGTGGCGTCGCATGGGTAAAATAACTGGGGATGCCAATTTATTTTTAATTAAAATTGTGTTTTTTATTATAAATTTTTTTATATATATATTTAAGCCAAATAATATTGTGACAAAATAAAAATGCACACTAAATAAAAATACACATTTCAACAACAGTTACATGTTTGGTATTATAGTTCTGGGAAAACAAGTTAGGTGCAGTACGGGGAGCTGACGATAGGGAGTGCTGTCATGCCCACTCACAATGACACACACACACACATCAGAGAGGGACACACACACACATCAGAGAGGGACACACACACACACACACACCTCTGAGGGGGGGGGGGGGGGGGGGGCTGACAATCTGTCAGAGAACGCGGCTCATCCCTTGAGACTGGAAGGGACAAAGCAGCCGCTAAAATGTCATACAGCCGTTGTGCTGCTCAGCAGAATTCTAAAATGACTTTCCGCATTGAATGTATTGTGTTTCCTCCTGCATTTGACAAAATACACATAAACAGAAAACATGCTTCCATCACAGAAAACTTTAAATAGCTGTTCTAATACTAAGCAAATGCCAGTCGCCTGCTGCTATTGTTTGCTCTGACTGTCAGGGTAGTTGCATTCTGGGTAACGTGTGGTCTGGTCAAAACAGGCAGCTTTTCTAATTTTCTTTTTAACTTTTTGATGGCTTTTGAAACTGTGTTTGTGTTGTGTGTGTGTGTGTGTGTGTGTGTGTGTGTGTGTGTGTGTGTGTGTGTGTGTGTGTGTGTGTGTGTGTGTGTGTGTGTGTGTGTGTGTGTGCGCGTGCGTGCGTGCGTGTGTGTGAATAAAACATGTGCACATAGACAGAAAGAGACAGAGATAAAGAGAGGGAGATGAAGAAAACAGAGAGAGGGGGTGAAGGAGAAGGAGGGATGAGAGAGAGAGCAGTAGAGGGTTTTGTGAGCTAGTGAGACAATCAGGAACATGTGAGGTGTGTTTGATCTGCATATGCAGAATAATGTAGCATGTGAGCATGGATTAAAGGTGCAAGGAAACAGATAAGGGAAAGGAGAGAGAGAGAGAGAGAGAGAGAGAGAGAGAGAGAGAGAGAGAGAGAGAGAGAGAGAGAGAGAGAGAGAGAGAGAGAGAGAGAGAGAGAGAGAGAGAGAGAGAGAGAGAGAGAGAGAGAGAGAGAGAGAGAGAGAGAGAGAGAGAGAGAGAGAGCAAAGCTGCCATATGCCAGATGGGACATCATCTTAGGAATGCAAACAGATAAGACCTCACCAGCTGCCAGTATGTAATGACAGGACCCTGCTGACATTGGACCGGGTAGGTCTGCATAATATACATTATTTGATTGATTTTATGTAATTTTTGAAAACTAGATTTTCTTTTCATGTTGTTTTTAACTTTTACAGCCCAATTACAGGGGTAGCCGATAATTGGTCATTTTTACATATTATTTTCAAGTTCATGTAATTTACATGCTACGCTACCACAACCTGCTAGCATTATCACACAATCTCCTTGTGTGATATCGGCCTAGAGTTTATTCAGTGAAGCATATGTCTGCTAAACTCTTCTCAGTGTCACCTTCTCTCAGTTATCATGTCTGTGCATATATTGCAACATTTTCTAATGTATTGTTGACAATATGAATCGGATATGCTGTTCAACACTAGTACTGTCACCCACACATGCCCTCACTCTGCACCCTGCTCCCCAGTAGGGGCCTGGCAGGAGATTTGATGCACCCAAACAAGCCACAGATGACACCTATTGTTAGGGCAAGATTCCATTCTCATTTAAATTGAAATATTTTTTGTATTTGAATATTCTAATATGTTATTTTCATGGCTTGAGATAGTCCAATAAATACACGGGCTACACTCCCAAAGCCAGAGAAGTAAGAATCAAACGGTATCATCAGGTATAAAGTCTGGAGCTGCTCCAATGACAATGAATGGCTGATTGCATGGACCCACAGAATGTTTGCTTTATTAAATTTGTATCCAAATTAGCTTTATTCTATACTATAGTAGTGGTCTCGTTTCTGTAACAGAACATGTACCTATGAACTCTGAACATTCCCCTGGGTGCTCTCAGTGTCATCTATAAATTATTTACCAATCCATTGTCTATGGAGCAGCTTCAGACATACTTGATGACATCACAAGTTAGAGTTTTAGCACGCTCGTTTTTGGATTTGGAAGAGAGATGCTAATTTCCACTAATATTATTGGATTGTCGTAGACCATAGAGGAATAACGTGAATTAATTCAGAAATTGCTCAGCGCTCCTCATAAGATCTACAAAAATGTAACCTGCTCAACAACACTCATAGAAATAAAATGGGCTTTGTTGGCTTGATGCCGTTGCTGTTGGATTCAGCTCGCACACTTTCCCTGCAGAGAGGAACACGCAGGATATTTCATCTCTGCGCTATTCACCAATAACCCCTATGATGGTATTTGTGGGAAATTAGAGGAAAGTGTCCTCCTTATAATAATATAATAACCATAATCCAGCCAATGGAACAGCTTGCATTCCTTAGATCATGGTCTTTTATCAGTGGTTCCTAACGTGAACACTGTTTGGGAACCTATGTGATAGGTGTTAAGACAAAGCGAAAGCATGACAACAGGGCTGGTTTGCAAGAAATAGAAGAAAATGATGGGTCAGCTCATCCTAACTTTACTAACAAGCCGGACGAGCACTATCTCTGTGTCAATATGATAGTAGTTCAGTTGTTTTAAATCTGGTGGTTGGACTGGTGACAAAAAAAAAGTATACTACTGATTTTCAAATGAACCAAGAGTTCCACTAGAGTGGGGTAGGCAACCCTATGCATTTGCATAGGCACAGGGGGCAGCAGTAAAAAAATAAATAAAAAAAAATGTTTTGCTTTGAGATATTATAGTGAAATATTTTGCACTGTTGTCGCATTTATCTTGTTGAAATCCTCCCACAGGTTCTTTTTACTACCACATATTTAATTGAGACCCTTTATTTGTTTATTATTTCAATTTAGCTGGAAATACATTGCTAGATCATTCAGTAACATTTGCAGAGCCTTATAACAAAAACATTATTACGGTCACCATTGTGACCAGTGGGATTAATCAACAAATTTTATAATTTATTTTTCTATTTCATTGAACATTGCACATGTTAAAAGCCATTTTTTTACAAAAAATTTGAGTATTACCAAGTCAACTTGTGTTCTTAAAACAATGACAAAAAACATAGTTTTATTAGGTTGAAATAATGTGGTTGTGTACTTATTTTCCTGTTAACTTATTATGGATTGAAAACTGAACAGTGTAGTCTTGCGATCAATCAAAACTTATTTACACGATATACCTCACATTCACCCTCCATTCACATCCTGGTGTTCTCCTGGTGTTCTCCATTAGGCCTGTAGGTGGAGCTATGACAGCACACGTACAGTACACACACCGATGGTGTGTGATGTGTCCAAAAATGAATGGGCAAATGTGAGTGAAATGGTCACACTGTATGCAGCTGTTTGTCTGCATTGCATCCCCCCCCCCCCCCCAACTCAGATTTAGGGTTGATACAACCATCATAATAATATTGTTAATAATAACAATAACAATAATGATGTAATAATGTAAAAATTATCATTAAAAATACCTGATTATGAGAAAGAAATGTACGATGCATGGAATATTGTTGAGGCACACTAGTTACAACTATATTTCAAACAGGCACTCCAAAGGTTGCTGACCCCACAATAAGCAATTTTCAATTGGTATATTTCTGGATTTATTGGAATATCGGATCCGAATATTGGATGATATCCAATTGGAATATACCATTTGGATACCATCTGATGTCAGGTAAGGAATCTATGTTATCAGTGTTAGGATAATCAGACTCGTTTTCACAGAGATATAAGCTTTTTTGTGATATGTGCTCTAGCTGTTTCACTGTAAAATCCATGAGGAAATGAAAGCAGCTATTATCAGCGTGCGGCTCGAACGTGCGTGCGTGCACATATACTATTGATCATCTAGCGTTTATTTGAAAACGATTCATAAATAGGCCGACAAATATCAACGTTCTGGAATATTCCAGTAAAAGGCGATTATCATAGAATAGGTTGTTTTTCACCTGAAAACGGGTGCTTTTCAAAATGCTCTCAAACGGAAATGAAGCGATAAAAAACCAATCTGCCTTGACAACACTGACTGGAAAATGATTCTTTGATAAGCGACGGGCAGATTAGACACATAGCCATTGTTCTGAAGGATCAGATTAAACCGAATATATATATTTATTTATATATATATATTTAATTGTATTTGTATATCCCCTGATATCCCTTGTATATTCCTTGTACAATATGCATTGAATATCCCTTCTAGTCTACTGAACATCCCATAATAGTCTCCATTCTACCATTGGACGAGACCTTGGTGCCAGGTCGCCATACCCCTCAGACCAGGTTCAATCGTACCGCTCAACATGTATGGACAAGTCCTAGTTCCGCGTAGGAATATGTCTACCGCACCACTAATGGTACTATTTGTTCATAGTGCGTATATATACTGCGCTATTAAAGTAGAGCTTTCTTTTAGTCCAGTTCCTTACCCTCCAACAGAGTGACAGACGCAAAAGCCTCCCCGCGAACCACGTGTGGGCAGTAAGGCCAATTCGGCCCAGTATCGGCATTGAGACATCGTGTATATTAATATTTGAATAGTCATATTTGGCACTATATCGTCGAGTTGGACGTATTCTATTAAGCTAATAATAGTCTATTCATATGTAGTGCCTCGTGCGGTAAGAGTTCTATAGTAATCAGCACCCCCATCGTTTCGGGCATCAGCTGGACGCTTATCCAGGGTGGTTGACCCCACGTGAAGCTGCACCCGAGGAGCTCCAGGCCAAAGAGCGAGTGGACCTGTATATTGGATTATTCTACCGACGACGGCTAGCCTTCCCCGGCTTGGATTATGCTTTGAGTACTTTGATTATTCTATGGATAAAGGCCAACACTGCGGTGTGTTGGAAATACCCCCCCCGGAGAGGACGACAGGTGAGAAGACGCTCTACACGACGAGGTCGCCTCACGTCTCTCCATCGTGGACCGGAGGACGCCGGCCACAGAGAGTCCAACTGCTTTCATCTGTGGATCGAGGATCGCTGGGCACCGGGTCGCACGACTGTGGGCTCTCCCAGGATACCCTCGGCCAGACGGGATACAGCCAGACTCTACCCCCCCCCTCCAGCTGTCCTACAAGCAGTCGGAACCTTCCCCTAGTGTATCCAGCTATATAATCATTCAAGTATCATTGCTATTGTTCCCTAAATATTCCAGGTTGTATATTTGCTTCCTGCGCAATCAGAGATTGGACATTCGATATTGATCTACCTACGAATACTCATTTGCCATAAAAGTGCATACTATTTCAAATCATAAATGTAATTAAGTGATCGTTGTACATACCTTTTGCTATGTATTATTATTAAACGCAGACTTTCGACTTGGTACATTTGTGTTGGATCCGTTTCATCAGGTGGGAGTGTTTATCATAATTATTTATACCTAGTACTGGGTGGCCAGAGTCTAAAGTACAAGAGGTAGTGGTAGTAAGTATCATATCTAACAATACAGTCAGGGAATTGTACCCCTCAGTTACAGCCATAATTTAAAACATAGATTAGGCGATATTAACATTAACATTGGCCGTGGACCGTGGCATCAAGGGGGTAAAAAGGAAAACCCGGCATGGCACTCAAAGTGTTAATGGAGACAGGTGATATTCTAGGATGTTGTAGAATTTTTGTAGCTAGTGTTTCTATGACTAAATCGAAAAGATAAGGAGAGCATGGATCTCCTTGCCTTGTCCCACGGTATAGTGGAAACTGAGAAGAAATATCCTGGTTAGTAACTACACTTGCTGTGGGATGAGCATACAAAATCCGTATCCAGTCAATAAATACCATCCCGAAACCAAATGCCTCTAGGGTCACATACTGTACATATATGGCCACTCGACATGATCGAAGGCCTTCTGAGCATCCACTGAAATCACAACTGTCTCTGTATTGTGTTTCGTATAAAGTATATTGAATAACCGTCTTAAGTTGTAATAGATATGTCTATTAGGAATAAAGCCTGTTTGATCCGGGTGCACTATCTTCTGAATGTGAGCTTTTAGCCGCTTGGCCAGAATCTTGCTAAGCAGCTTTGTTTCAATTGGAATCAGTGACACAGGTCTGTAGGATGATGGTTCTAACTCATCTCTGCCCTTTTTTTTTATTAATGAAATATTTGCATTATACAGCGTTTGAGGTAGTCTACCATCTGATGCTGCATGTTTAAACATACGAAGCAGCAGCGGAGATAGTTCCTTGAGTAGTGCTTGTAGAATTCTGCAGTAAAGCCATCAGGGCCAGGTGCTTTATTGTTTGGGAATTCTGTAATTGTCTCTACTATTTCTCCTATGGAGATGTCCCTTTCCAATGCAGCTTCTGCCTCGCTATCAAGCTGAGGTAGGTTTAATTCAGAGAGAAATGCCTTAATAGCATCAATGTCATGGTTGCCATTTGATGTATACAATTTTGAATAGAACTCCATAAAACATGCATTTATCTCTTTAGGATCTGTAAGAACAGTGCCTGTGTCTGATTTTATTTTTAGTATTGCACGGGAAGCTTGCGCCTGTCTTAATTGACGTGCCAGCAGTTTCTGAGGTTTGTCACCTATTTCAAATTGTATCTGTTTTATCATATTCAATTGCTTATTGACCTGTGCAGATAAAATAGTATTGTACTCATCTCTTTGAGAGACTATAAAATTCGGGATCCGCAGAGACCCTGTACAGGTGTTCTAGTTGAGACACAGAATCATCCAACTCCACTAGTCTTTTTGACATTTGTTTTCTCCTACCTGCCACGTATGATATGATGCTACCTCTAAGCACTGCCTTGATAGCTTCCCACAGTGTTGAGTCATCCACATCCCCTGTATCATTTGTGTCTATAATGTCAGGTAGCCTAGCTGACATGTATTTTAAGAAACTCTTCTCTTTTAAGATTGTGTTGTCAAATCTCCAGGTGCGTTCCTTTCTATGTCTAGTGAACCTAACATCCAGTGACATGGGAGCATGATCACTTATCAGGATAGTATGGTATTGTGTGGACACAACATTGGATATCAGTTTAGAGTCTAACAGCATGAAATCAATCCTAGAATAGAATTTAAGCACTGGAGAGAAAAAATAGTAGTCTCTGTTGGTAGGATTGCGGTAGGTAGGTAGGATTGTTTTATTACCATAAAACATTAATAAGTGTCTCTACTCTTCACAATATTAGCATAAAACATATATTAATCACACCGTCTCTACTCTTCAAAATATTAGGATATCACATATTAACATGAAAGACGGAACTATTCTGGACTGGGCTGAACTGGGCAGTAAAATATGCTGGGTTGGGCAGGGAAAGTTGGGCTGGTCTAGGTTGGACTGGACTGGGCTGGGCAGTGAAAGAACCAAGCATTTCACTGTAATGTAATAGCTAAATAAAACAAAACTTGAACTTGACTTGTTACATTTGCACTCTGGTTGGATGCCAGCGAGTGGTGATATGGGGGGAAACCCGGTAATAATTCGGTAATAATAAAATGTCACTGGGCTGCATTTAAGCAAAGCCGTTCAGTATAGTCGTCCACTATGTTGAACGCGCGTTATGGTAGCTTGTTACATGCTAGGTAGCTAGCCGGCTAATGCTGGTTGACTTGAGTGAGTGGAATCGTTAGCCTCACGCCCACTTGTCATTCTCATCCGTCTCGAAGGAGACGCGTCGCATGCTGTTGTTCGCCCCCATGTCAGACCGCACTGATAACCGAAAGCGACGACTCTACATGCAATTATTTTCATTCACTGATGTGTTTTTGTCTAAGTTTGTCAAGCCGGTGACAGGAGTCTGTATAGGGCTGCATGCAGTGGTCTGTCCACTTCCCCTAGATGGGCGGCATCTTCTATAAAACAAGTGTTCATTGGAGGAGCTTAGAGCACAACGATGATGTTCATTGGTTATGGATTATTATGAGGCACAAATGGGAGGAATCATAAGGGGGGAGTCAGAGTTCGGCTTGTGCCAGTGAGCGAATGAGCAGATTGTAGAATGATTTTTTTGTTTTGTTTACTACTTGCCAGTGTGGCGAGTGTTCTTCATGAATCACTCGCCAAACATAAAGAATACTCGCATTTGGCGAGTAAAATGGCCTAATTTCCTCCCCTGAAAGGAAATATCTTATCTTATTCCTCTCATCCCTAACATAGGGAGCCAACACTGCAAATGGTATGCAACCATCTACTTACCTAAACAAAAGCACTATTCTTTGCCCACAGCCAGAGGACACTTTGCTGGCATGAAAACAAAAGGAGCCAATAGGAATGCGACGGCTCCACGCCAAATTATCACTTATTCTATCCCACGTGATATTGTTCACCAAATGACAAAGCATCAACACGTGACAAAGCGGGATCTTTGTGTCGTTGCCAAGCGAGCATTTGTGGCACAGTTAGTTCGCATCAAAGAATGGCAAAGAAAAGCTGAATTATCCTACTGTATCCCACATTGTTAGTGTGGAAAGGGAGGATGGGTAAAACTCTCACTCCGCCTAATTGGATGTAATAGCTAGATGGAACAGGCTCGCTTTGGCCTCGGGGAAGGGAAAACTAGCGGAGAGATTAGATGTTTAGTAAATGCTGAGAGTCTTAAACACCAATGGCAAAGCAAGAAAGGCAGGCATTGTGGTCGTAACAAGGCTATACACAGCCTGGCTCTCTAAGGAAACCGAAAACAATGCATAAGAGAGGAAAGATTGAACACACAAGGAGGTGGCGGGGCAGGGAAAGAGAGAGAGAGAGAGAGAGAGAGAGAGAGAGAGAGAGAGAGAGAGAGAGAGAGAGAGACAGAGACAGAGAGAGAGAGACAGAGGGAGAGAAAAGCACGTCAACATGCCAGGGGAGTTGAAACAGGTATTGATAATAGGCAGTGAGCGGAGCTGGCCTGGTGAGCTGTGAATGGCTCTGCAGCTTTCTGGGGGACACAGTCCAGAGAGATGGGATCTGCTGTAGATATGCCATGCTCTACTACTGCTACTGCTCTGCTCTGGCATTTTGAAGATGAGAGGAACCCTTGGTGCTGCTGTGAAGTGAATTGCTGAAGGCTGTCCTTTAAACCTGCCCCACCGGCAGGTCCAGTACATCTGAGGGGCTGAGGCGGCGAGGGTTGAAGTGGCGGGAGACGTGAGCAGACGTTCATTTAAGACCGAAATTACTAAAATGTCACTTTCAAATTTCATGTCAAACTAATTGTAACTGACGTGATTATTATGTGGCGAGAGCCAGTAGGCAGGGTGCGATCCAGGAGGGGAGCTCGGTGAGCTATAGCTCCCCTAGATCAGACATCAGCTCCCTTGGGGGTCTCTAAAGCTCCCCTCGGGGTCTCTAAATTACTGAAAATAAATGCTACTTTTGCCATGCATTTCTCATTTTTCTGTAATTTTCTGTATCATCATCGTGTATAATAATAAACGTATGCTATTTTGGATGTATGATTAATGATTTGCGCACTAATTCACACGTAATATGGCAACATGCATGCTATTCTTGCAATTACCATTCGGAGCGCGGAGGCGCTGCAGCCTGCTGCGACTATTATTAGTATTACAACGCCCGGTGACCGTGCCGGCGCTTGCGGTCGGACTCGTATCAGAACACAGGATAGGATTAGATACTGTAGACAGTGTTGGATGATGATCTATCATCTAATTAAATGGATACTTTTTTTTTTATCATGGAATGTGCTGTGGAAGCCCAGACCGTCCAGACGGCCGGACCTCAACAAGTGAGTTGTCTAGTATTATGTGTTCTGTAGTTACTGAAACTGATTGAATATGTGACAGGATTCAAGAGGTTTATTTGTCACATACATACATAGGCTACATTAACGTCCGCGATCACAGTATCCTCCAACAGTCTGACTCCTCCCTGAGAGGCGCACCGCGCGTCGCGCACCCCCCCCCCCCCCCCCCCCCCCCGCGGCGCAAAAAATATTATTTGGCTGGCTCACCCAAAGACCATGCTATGGATCGCACACTGCCAGTAGGTCATACTCTTCGATAATGTTCTTCCTCTTTGGATAGTTACTCTCATCTGTTGGGTCTCAGCTCCACTACTGCCCTCGTACTATATAATATGACGTAAGCCCTTGGCGAGCATGACCAATAACCACTGCAGTTATGGTTGTCGCAGTGAGGGAGATTTGGCATTGAACCAATAGCCATAATCACCATGGTGTGGTTGTGCTTTGGTCACAGCGAGGTAGTGTGGCTTCTCCCAGCCCAATCATCGTCTAAACTTCAAACGTACACACAACACATACTTCTCCTACGGTTCCATGTCCAAAGACCAACTTGGTTGCCACAGAAATCTCAAAGTTTCCAAGCAAAGAGTCTTTCATCCCAGCCAGAGGCCTCCAACCCTCCTATGTCTGGGTAAGCTTATCCACACAGACCACTTTGTCTGCCAAGTGCTTCCAATCATTTAAAACCACCTCCGATACTTTCCAGCCTTAGTACATCGATTTAATCAAAATTAGCTTTTCAAAGAACA
Source organism: Notolepis coatsorum (assembly GCF_963971535.1). Classification (NCBI taxonomy): domain Eukaryota; kingdom Metazoa; phylum Chordata; class Actinopteri; order Aulopiformes; family Paralepididae; genus Notolepis; species Notolepis coatsorum. The sequence goes on along the minus strand of NC_140165.1, from coordinate 140,421,686 downwards.
ACCCACTGGGGTCGTAAATTCCAGGGGACGCCATCATGACTTAAATCCATGTGGTTTTGCCCTCATGACTGTAAAGAACAAAACAACTGAAATGTGGGGGGGGACACACACACACACACACACACACACACACACACACAGTTGCCTGTCTAGAATACAGGTCTCCTTCCTGATTAAGAACAAGCTGGTCTTCCATTCTGCTCTCTCTAACCCTCATCACTGTGAGCGCTGCATGGCCTTCACCTCCGCCCCTCTAAGCCATGCAGAGGTTCACCGGGGGCTTTCGTCTATGGATAGGATCAATACCTTCTCTCAACATGGGCATGCAGAGCCAGTGATAATGCACCAGTTCGGCTAAGGGCCTGGAGGCTTTGCGGTCTTACACAACAATGTGTAACAATGAGAACAAAAATGCTAGCCTTCCCTACTGGTGGACCTCTGGCCTAAGCTGAGATATGTATAGCCCAGATCATGAAATGCATTCATGAAATCAATGAATGGGTTCCAATGGAAGGAATGTTGTAATGTTCAAGTGTTTAAAAGTTTGTAGATCGTAAACTGAATAATACTAGTGTAATAATTTTGGTGAAAACCTGTGACAATTTGTAACAAAATGTGTTTTCGGCGATTACTTTATAATCATATTGTAAAATAGACTAAACTTGCCACCCTCACTTATGGTCTGTGTAACATGAATGAGCCCATCTGGACTACAGCAAACATGGACGAGTTGGGAAAGTTTTATCGTAGGGGGTTTATTTGGAATAAATATCCAGCAAGTGAAAGATTGCAGACTGACAAGCTTCTCAGAGTAACGTTTACAGCTGGGATCGCAATACTGGTGGGATTACCACCACATTGGGCTTAAAATAATAATAACAAACTTTATTTGTATAGCACGTTTCATACAAATGCAGCCCAAAGTGGTTCAGAGTTTGTGTACAGTAGTTTATTTTATGTAGAAAAAGCAAATAAGCAATGCAGAAAGTGCAGAAAGAAAAAAAGTAATAGACAACATGCATTCATATGTTATCACAATAGACCTGTGCTACGCATCCTATCAATCGATCGATAATATGCTATGAATTAACAAGTTGTTAATACTGTATCCATTAGCTGTATGCTCTATGGTGCTTTGACATAGGGCTGGGCGATATGGCCAAAATCGTTATTGCGATAAAATTATTTTCATATAACTCGATATCGATAATTATCGTCGATATGTCTGTCAAGTTTAATTAACTTCTTATGCCCGGCGCCGATGGACGGGCTATTAATAGACTTGTTTTGCTGCTGCGAATGTCTCGAGTTGATGTCGTCATCAGTCCGCGCACGTTAGCAGTTAGCCAGAGCAAGCAGTGTATCCCATGACAATGTACTAAATATCCCTTAAAATCCCTCTGTTCCGCCCCAATACATTGCAACAACGTCCACCGTATACCCCACACTACTATAACCATGGCGTCAGAATTCACGCCACACACACACTCGGCACATAACTATAAAATAGCGCCGTGCAAGCTAATTATCCTAGCCAGCCAAACTATAAAATTGCGCCGTGCAAGCTAATTATCCTAGCCAGCCATGTTTCCAATGTACTAAATATCCCTAAAATACTCTGTTCCGCCCCAATACATTGCAACGACGTCCACCGTATACGCCACACTACTATAACCGTGGCATCAGAATTCACGCCACACACACACTCGGCACGTAAACTATAAAATAGCGCCGTGCAAGCTAATTATCATAGCCAGCCAAACTATAAAATAGCGCCGTGCAAGCTAATTATCCTAGCCAGCCATGTTTCCAATGTACTAAATATCCCTAAAATACTCTGTTCCGCCCCAATACATTGCAACGACGCCCACCGTATACCCCACACTACTATAACCGTGGCGTCAGAATTCACGCCACACACACTCGGCACGTAAACTATAAAATAGCGCCGTGCAAGCTAATGATCCCAGCCAGCCTTGTTTACTACCCAGAGGTGCAGCGCGGGTCTCCTTCGCTCTCGGCCATCTCCTTCACTGATTGGTTGTTAGTGTATGTGCTCATATCCAAGCTTGGAAAAGCGATATATCGAAACTTTGCGACCACGTTTCATGTTTATTTTGAGGAAATAATTTATCGCGATAGTTATCGTTATCGTTTTATCGCCCAGCCCTACTTTGACACCACATACACTCGGACCACAGTCACAAGAGAGCAGAGTACAAATTAAAATAACTAGGCCACTGTTCATAAAGCACTTGTGTAATTTAAAGGAACATACCAGTCTAAGTTTGACTTCTCAACCTTACCAGAGAGTGTCCCTGTCTTTAACTAATGTTGTGTTCATAGGTGTATAAAGTGTATGTTTTGGTAGATCTCATCCTCTACCTTTCACACTGCCGTTGATGTTGAAAAGGGTGGAAAATAAGCTTGTCGTGAAAATCACTATGTAATTTATTTTTGCTAATGCTATTGTATTACTTTACTACAAGCTATTAAAATTTGCGGAGCAACCGGGAGCACCCGGGAGTTAATAACAAGCGCACACAACTGGATGGTTTTGAAAAAACCCTCAGCTCGGAACTAGGCAAAATCTGCATATGGCTCGCCGACAACAAACTATCATTACACATGGGCAAAACAGAGTCCATTCTCTTCGGTTCAAATAACAAACTCAGCAAGACCGACGGCTTCTCAGTTACAGTGGGTGACAATATTGTCACAAGGAAAGATGAAATTACCTACCTGGGTTCCATCCTAGAGGCTAATCTTTCCTGTGACAAAATGACATCCAATGTAATAAAAAAGTCAACCAACGAACTCGATTCTTGTACCGGATCTCCTCTCTGGTAAACAAGAATACCCTGAAGACGCAGGAGCACTCATTCAAGGGTACTACGACTGTAACTGAGGGGTTACAAAACCCTGACTGTATTAAAGATTGTGATAGATTAAACCACTACTACATATTATTATTATTATTAATTGCCAGACAGTACAGTTATTATGGCAGACACTCAATAGACGGCACGGTGACAAAGAGATATCATTTACAGTATTTTATTATTAAGCAGATATACAACGGAGAATTACTGGGTCGCTCTTTTATGGCGAATGATATTAGAATGTCAGAGTATCAAAGTCAGTGGGAATGAATAATTCCTAGGCTAAGGATACTAGACCGGGACGCTGCATGGCGTGAGATGGCGATATAGGGGGGGCAAACGAGGGTATAGCTGGAGACAGAGTAGTAAGCTCCAGAGGAATGAAGAATAGACCATACTCCGGCTGGTCACTTGAAGAAAGGGGTTCTCATACGGATCCGGTCCTTATAATCCAAGTGCTCGGTAGCAGGGTAATAGCTGTAATCCAATGCCCGATAGCAATGATGATAGCCAGCCAGCTTCGTCCTCGAAGCTAGCCCGATGCAGATCTTCAGGGTAGTTAAATCCAAACGACAATGGTATTAACGATGCTCTTCTCCACGGTACTACGTTTCCACAAGTCACTATAATCCACCAATAATGGTTCTACAATATCAAAGTGTCCAATAGTTCTGCTGCTAGGTTCACCTCGTGTTCTGATACTAATTACGTTAAGTCCACACACACTTGCTAAGGTTCACACTAGTTACTAAACGAACGAACTGCTTGTTACTGCTGCACACCGAACGAACTGCTGTAATGACGAACTCTTCACGTCACGTTAGGTTAGGTCGAACTGCACAATACGTTAGATTCACACTACTTGACGAACTGCTACTGTTTGCGCCTTCCACAATATATATACTCAGAGTGCTTTCTAGGGCGCAACCGAATCTCTTGTCCGGAATCAATGCGCTGGCCAAGGGCATGTCTCAACTTGTCCAGACTCGTCTTTGAACTTGTCTGAGGGGCGCGATTCTTGGCGCCGGCAGTGTCAAGGGCGTTATCCAATGAGGAAAGCGAATAATGCTATGATTCGAACGGAGGCTTAAAGGGATATAGTGTAGTGCCGAGAGATGGGAGTCAGAGACGGTAGCTCGAGGTAGAGCGAACAGCATTTATTTGGTACACAAATACAACATGCTACTGCTACGTTGCGTGTAGTCGACTGACCCGTGGTGGCAGGTAGTGCCACCTCCTATAATGTTCGGGCGGAACTCTTGTTCCTAACAATAGTTCCATGGGTGAATTATGTACCATTAACAATCACTACACAAGCCCCCCCAGAATTCACCCATGGTCAAAACCTCCACGGCGGGGAGAGACAACGACCCGGCCGCGGCGTGAGCGTACAACCGGGGGCGCGGTGCAAGCGACTGCGCCCTCCACGGCGCCCGGGGGCATGAACCGGCCACGGTGAGTGCGGAAAGCCAGGGGCGGGGAGGTAGGGGCGGCGCAAGCGCCCGCGTCCCCCCCGACACCCAGGGGCACAGACGTCGACGAGGCCAACGGCGGCTCCGTCGTCGGCGGGTCCCGGGGTAACGGCGGACGGCCTCGGCGGGGGGAGAGGGCCAGCTACACGGGCTGGGAAATGTCTACGTGGGCGGGTTCAATCTTGTGGTGGTTGTACCCCACCTCAAAGGCGAGCCTTCGCCAGTCCCCAGGGGCCTGTGGGCTAGGGTGTCCGGTGGATAGGTCATTCAGCAGCGTCGGACCCGAGTGACCAATCGCGACGTCCTCCAGGCGTAGACTGGAATCTGCAGTCCCGAGGGCCTGGATGTCGTGGTCGGAGGCCTGTTCCGAGCCCCTGTCGACGTAGTCGAGGTCCGGCTGTACAGCTCCGATGACGACGCTGGGCTTCTCGGCGACGTGTCCCGCGGCGCCCTCGGAATCGTACGTGAGCTCTTGTCGTGCCGACCATGGCTCCGCCACCTTTGACTCAGACGTCGTGAGGGGTTCGTGGTCAGTGAAAGCTGTAAGAAGGCCGCCGTATGTCGCCTCATCGCGGACACATGCCAACGAAGCCCGTGTCTGTGCATTTATTAGGCGGCCATGTCTAATGTCCACGAGGAGACCGTGTGCACCCAGGAAATCCGCCCCGAGTAGTGGGAACGAAATGTCGGCCGTGATGCAGTCCCACGTGAACCGCTGGCCCCCAAAACACAGTTCCACGGTCCTTGTACCGTAGGTGCGGATAGGGGTATCGTTGGCGGTCGTCAGGCGTGGACCTCTATCATCGCCGGCGGTGTCCTCTTTCGTAGCTGGCAGGACGCTCCTCTGAGCACCGGTGTCGCAGAGGAATTTGCAACCGGAGAGTGTGTCTCTAATGAAAAGCAGCCGGTTCGACATACTCGCGCTCACCGCTGCTACTGGGCGCAGGTGTCTGCGTTTATGCGTTATGACGAAAGTGCAAGGGGAACGGCATCTTGTCGCCCTCGCGCCGAAACGTGCGTGGTAATAACACAGGCCTGCGGCAGCGCTGCTCCTGATCTTCCTCGCCCCTCCCCCCTGCGGCGTGTAACCGCATGTCGAGGCTATTAGCCCTGGGGCAAAGTGTCGAGTGGCCAGGTAGAAGCGGTCAGCCTCTTCTGCCAAAGCACGGGGATCAGTAGTCGCTGTATTGGCCAGTGCCGTTTGCACGTGTGGCGGCATGTGCCTGAGAAACAGTTCGATAAACAGGAAATCAGGCCGTTCTGCACCTAGCAGGTTTAACATCATCTCCATGTGATCCGAAGGCTTGCTGTCCCCCAAGCCTCGTATAGCCAGCAAGCGTCGGGCCCGCTCCGACTGTGACAACTCGAATATTCTGAGTAGGTGCGTCTTAAACGCCTCATATTTATTCCGGGCAGGCGGAGCTGTTATGAAGCCTACCGTCCTCGCCGCTGTAGTGCTCCCGAGGCTCGAGACGACGTGGTAATATCTCGCGGCGTCGTCGTCAACCCCTCGTAGTGCGAACTGCGCCTCTGTTTGAGCGAACCACGCCGCCGCAGAATGCCCCCAAAACTCCGGCAATCGAATAATAACGGCATCGTTTGCCATGTTCGGTTCGGTCCCTGACACTTCAGCGAGACCAACGTCAGGGTCACCAGTGTAGTGCCGAGAGATGGGAGTCAGAGACGGTAGCTCGAGGTAGAGCGAACAGCATTTATTTGGTACACAAATACAACATGCTACTGCTACGTTGCGTGTAGTCGACTGACCCGTGGTGGCAGGTAGTGCCACCTCCTATAATGTTCGGGCGGAACTCTTGTTCCTAACAATAGTTCCGTGGGTGAATTATGTACCATTAACAATCACTACAATAGCTTATATATATAAATAATATACAAGTTATATAAAACAATAAAACGTAGATTCTCAGTGTTAATCTGGCCCTTCACAACAACGACTATGCTTGCACCGCATGGTACCAAAGCACCTCAAAGGCACTAAAAACCAAATTACAAACATCTCAAAACAAACTAGTCAGACTACTGCTTGACCTGACTCCTAGAACCCACCTCACCCATGCACACTTTGCCAACCTAGGATGGCTTAGAGTAGACGACAGAGTACAGCAACTTGCAATGGGCCTGGTCTACAAGATACACTACACGACCAAGGTACCCATGTCAAAATACTTCCCAAAGGTCAGTGAATACCACGATCACAACACCAGAGGGAGCTCCACAAATCATGTAAAACCCAGATTCGGCTCAAACAAGGGACTAAACACGTTTCGCAATTATGCCACATCAATGTGGAACGCCCTACCCAAAGCTGTAAAGGAATGTGAATCACTACCCACCTTCAAAAACACTCTCAAAGAACACCTACGGGAGACTGCAATTCAAAACTGGCCCCTACAAATGTCCTAACCCAGTTGTACAATAAAGACCAAGCATGGCTTTGTCAGTATTCCAATGTACAGTGCCCCCCCCCCCCCCACCTCCAATGTACAGCCCCACCCAACCCCACCCCACCTACCCAACCTCCTCCAATGTACAGTTTCTATGTCAAATGTATGTCAGTATTCCAATGTACAGTGTGTCCCCCCCTACCCAACCCCCCCCCCCCCCCCACCTCCAATGTACAGCCCCACCCCACCTACCCAACCTCCTCCAATGCACAGTTTCTATGTCAAATGTACACTCTTTTTCTGGATTTTTTTAGTATCACAAACAGTACTGTATTTGAAAATCTGGTATGTCATAAATGTATAGATGTAGCAGTACTGTCTATCTGTATGTCGTGTGTGTCATAAGATTAATTGAAAATGGGGGACCCTGATGGAAACAAGATGAAAGTCTTTCTCAGGTCTGCATCCTCTTAACAATTGTATGTATTGAGCTGTACTGTACTGTACCCATTCTGCAATCTGTTAATAAACTTTTCAATCAATCAATCAATTGCTGTGCTGCGCTTCTATTAGTGTAGTGAGAGAACAAAAATAACATAGTGGTTTTCAGAAGGCTGAGTTACATATGCCTAGCCCATTTCCAACAACTTTCAAGTCCATTGTCAAGAGTATTGTCCACCCCTTTTCAACATTGACAACGATGGGACAATGATGGAAATAAGTAGGGCCCTCATTTATCAACAAGGCGTAGAAAGTGTTCTATTTTCGTTCTTAAGCACAGAATTTAGAATGTGTATACGCACTGAAAAATCGGGATTTATCAACCGTGCGTACACGGGTCATACGCACACTCCGTGTTGATAAATACCATTTGTTCTACGCTCCGTGCTTGTGCACGATTTTAAGTATTTGCATATAGAACCGCCCGTAATTAACCATATATACGGTAATGAAACACCCCCATGAAATGTGAAAAAGTGGACTAAACCGAGCGAACGTGTGGGAGAAATACGCGACAGGCTGACAGACGTGTACACGCTACGGTGATGTCGGATATGATATCTATTAACTTAAAGACCATTGCTGCCTGGGCAGCGCAAACACTAATAAAGACCATTAACCACTGTTTGGCGTTGGTGTCATTAATAATAACCATGCTGGAATATGAATGCCCTTTTTCGTTTCGTTCTTTAAAGTTCGATTACCCAGGGATTAAAGTTCTCCGTCAATTTGATTCCAAATCGCGACGGATTTTCCGTCAATTGGGGCTCGGGAAAGAAAGGGAACCCCTGCTATAGCCTATCCTTTATAATGTTATATGCTATTTTATTTACAGTAGTCTATTTATGATTTGTTTCCATAGCCGTCTCAGTTATGCTGTGGCTGAAGATGGGTCGGGATTAATGAAGCTGATAGGAGACTGCTTCTCGGCTATACGAATTAAAGCCACGATTGAAAATAATGTACTTCCTTCTTGACAATAGCATATACTATAACAATAATACAAGAGTACAAGAACAATGAATCTCACTGCCATGTAGCCTACGCCATGTACTGTATAGCCTGCCTACAGGTATGTGATCAATAAAAACGCGAACTTGAATTCCATCATCATATTTATATGTTGTGTCTGTCCACTATGTTTGTTTACTTTGTTATTTTTTTCCCCGTATGTAAAGCGACATTGGGTCTCTTGAAAGGCTCTATATAAAATGAAGCTATTATTATTATTATTATTATTATTATTATTATTATTATTATTATTATTATTATTATTATTATTATTATTATTATTATTATTATTATTATTATTATTATCACGTCTGTGCGGGAGCTCACAAATAAACTGTGTTAGTCTCAGTGAAGTTTCAACGGAGCGAGGTAATCTATTCTAATTAACAAATTGAAGTAGA
>NC_140165.1:140405370-140412814 GCF_963971535.1 Notolepis coatsorum | reverse complement strand
TAACGGGCTCATGCGGGAACAAGAGGTTGGCTTGCTTGTTTGGCACGGGGGGGCAGAAGCAGAACACCCACCTCCAAACGCCATAAAATATTGTTTCAAATAAAAAGCGACATACTATTATTTTGTGTCATGTTTCCAAATAAGATTGGCCACAACGGAATGCTTTCTACTTCAATTTGTTAATTAGAATAGATTACCTCGCTCCGTTGAAACTTCACTGAGCTCAGCACACAGACATGATAATAATAATAACAACAACAATAATAATAATAATAGCTTCATTTTACATAGCGCCTTTCAAGAGACCCATGCAAGGTCGCTTTACATAGATGGGGGGGGGGAATAACAAAGTAATAAAGATAGTGGACAGACTATGTAAATATGATGATGGGATTCAAGTTCGCGTTTTTATTTATCATAGGCATGCTGTCAGAGTATGATGTCATAATCAAACTTCTAGAACATTTGTCATCACAGATCATGTCATAATAGAACATAGCTACATGGCATGGTCCATCGTGATATTGTGTAGACTGTTATTACTGTACTACCACCCATTGTGACAACAGCCTTGTGAGCTCCCGCACACAAACATGATGGAATTCAAGTTCATGTATTGATCACATAGGCAAGCTACATCATACATGCCAGTGAGATTCATTGTTCCTGTATATGCTCTCGTATTATGTTTATATAGGCTACCCAATACTGACATCAAAATAGATTGTATGCCTCTAGAAATCATATGCAGCAGGTAGAAAATTAAGGAATAAAATTGAGGAGAACTTTAATCCCTGGGTATTAATCAAACAAAACGGAAAAAGGCAGTCATATCCAGCACAGTCTTTATTAGTGTTTGCGCTGCCCAGGCAGCAATGGTTAATAGAAATCATATCCGACATCACCGTACGTGTACACGTCTGTCAGCCTGTCTCATAACACGCTTCCCTCGGTTTAGTCCATTTTTCCACATTTCATGGGGGTGTTCCATTACCGTATATGGTTAATCGGGGCGGTTTTGGTATGCAAATACGTGAAAATGTGCACGAGCCTCAGCGTAGAAGCAAGGTGATATTTATCATGACAGGTGTGCGTAGGACCTGTGTACGCACGTGTGATAAATCCAGTTTTTGTTTGTGCGTGCACACATTCTAAATTCTGTGCTTACGTGTGGAAATAGAACATTTTCCAAGAAAACTTGATGAATGAGGGCCAAGTTCGTTTTATCCCTGACAAGGCAACACATGTTGATCTGTCAATTTTGTTATATGTTTTTATCAATAAATCAAATCAAATCAAGACAGCAGTTTGAATGGCGTTTAGTAAAGTAAGCTGATATCAGCTATAACTTACACAATATACACCTGCAAACACAAAGACAGGGGCAATCTCCAGTAATGACTAGTTGCTATACAGATTTGGAAAAAGTAGTCAAACACACATTATTCACTATGATGTTTCATGAGATGAAATGTAGACACCTACCAAACTGTGGAAGCCCAGTGGTGTTTGACCACAAAACACAAAGCAGCCTTCACATGTACTTAAATGCTCAAATAAGCAACACAGACTTGACCATACACTAAGCATATGATCAAAATAAATACACAAAATGTGCTAATGCACAAACTTTTCCAACCAAAAAACAAACGGACAAACAAATAAGCTGTAATGGTTTGCATTTCTGTCTGTGTGAAATTTAAATGTGGTAGGCCTAATTAGTGTATCGTTAAAACCCATAATTGGCAAGGGGCATTTCGATTTACATATTCCCTCTGCATCCAGTGAAGGGATTGCTGGTAATGGCTGTTTCCCAGTTTTGGTTCACTAAACTATGAACTATAATAAATTGTGTCAATGTTAAAAAGGGAATAAAAACAAAGCTTGCTATAAAATAAACAGTTTAGGCTCCAGGCTCTTTGTTCCAAAGAATATGGGAAAAGTATTACTTTCAATTGTGATTTCCTGTTTTTAGTGAAGGCAAAGCACTCTATTGCTCGCTGCCCTTGCCATGCATGTGAACTTGTGCCAGTTTTCTCCCATGCCATTCAACATCATTCATCTAAATTTCCTCAGGGAACATAATCATAACATGCCACATTGAAAACGTGCAGTATACCAGCATTGCATCTCACTTTCACAACTTGAGAGAATCCAGTGTCTCCTGCCAAGCTGGAGTCAGGAAGGAGTGACGACTGCTTTCCTAGTCACAATAGGTCACTGGACACTGGACTGACCACATCAAACATAAACATTGCTCTCTCTTTCTCTCTCTCTCTCTCTCTCTCTCTCTCTCTCTCTCTCTCTCTCTCTCTCTCTCTCTCTCTCTCTCTCTCTCTCTCTCTCTTTCTTTCTCTCTCTCTCTCTTCTCTCTCTCTCTCTCTCTCTCTCTCTCTCTCTCTCTCTCTCTCTCTCTCTCTCTCTCTCTCTCTCTCTCTCTCTCTCTCTCTCTCTCTCTCTCTCTCTCTCTCTCTCGCTCAGTCTGCCTGCCTGCTGCCTGCTCGCTCATTACAGATGCCCCAGTTTGTTCCTGAGCCAGGAACTCCTTTGCAAGCCTCATTACAAACCTGGACACCTACCATCGTTTGTACCTCTTTTCCCAGACAAGAGCTCCCACATCCATTCCTTTAACCTACATGTAGCACAAAAAGACCCATCAAAACATGTATAAATAAGTGGAACTGATTTGAATTCCTGCAGTAATTGCAGAAGATAAGTCAGGGAAGAGCTATTGTGGGGTAAGCAGGGTGGGGACAGAGGCGGGTGGGCATGGTGCGGTGGAGGACTCTGGAGAACAGAGTCAGATCTACCGGATTAATGAATATTTAACAGTGACCTTGTTCATTAAGTGTTTGACTCATTAGAGCTCTTGTTTTCATGATGTTTATTATTTGACATTTTAGAGAGAAATGATTCCACATAAACATTCTCTCTGACAGAACCACCCTCTGAGTCCACATTCAAGAAGAGCGCAGCAGTACAGCATCTGCTAATGTTACAGTAAATCTGTGTGTGTGTGTGTGTGTGTGTGTGTGTGTGTGTGTGTGTGTGTGTGTGTGTGTGTGTGTGTGTGTGTGTGTGGTGTGTGTGTGTGTGTGTGTGTGTGTATGCCTGCAGGTATGTTGTGTGTGCATACGCATTGTGTGTGTGTGTGTTTGTGCCTTTCAATGAACCAATCACAACCTTAAAAATATGTGGGATAGCCTAAAGCCACATTTTAGTTTACAGAGTTAATCGACGGAGAGGGAGATATTGTGTGTCCTCTGGAAAATACATCCCAACCAATTCCTCCTCCTGCCTGCCGGACTGTCAATGTAATCGATGTCACAGATACGGCCTCCAGACACCTGCCAGTATTTCATCAAGGCAACAAACTACCTCCCAATGTCCTGCTGAAATTCACCAGTCTTGATTTGACCAACAACCTGAAGGCATTGGGCTAAACGGTAGAGAAGTGGGATTGTGAGCGGAGGTCGCCGGTTCGATCCCAGGACTGGAATAGTGACCAACGCTCTAACCCTCCCCAATCTTAAAGTTCCTTTGAACAAGGCACTTAATGCCCAACTGCTCCAGTGGAGCTGCTCGGCAGCCAACAGTGGAAGGCTGTGGTCGTACTGGGCAGGTCCTAGTGGCCAACAGTGGAAGGCTGTGGTCGTACTGGGCAGGTCCTAGTGGCCAACAGTGGAAGGCTGTGGTCGTACTGGGCAGGTCCTAGTGGCCAACAGTGGAAGGCTGTGGTCGTACTGGGCAGGTCTAGTGGCCAACAGTGGAAGGCTGTGGTCGTACTGGGCAGGTCCTAGTGGCCAACAGTGGAAGGCTGTGGTCGTACTGGGCAGCTCCTAGTGGCCAACAGTGAAAAGCTGTGGTTCTACTGGGCAGGTCTTAGTGACCAACATGGAAGGCTGTGGTCGTACTGGGCAGGTCCTAGTGGCCAACAGTGGAAGGCTGTGGTCGTACCGGGAAGCTCCTAGTGGCCAACAGTGGAAGGCTGTGGTCGTACTGGGCAGATCCTAGTGGCCAACAGTGGAAGACTGTGGTTGTACTGGGCAGCTCCTAGTGTCAACAGTGTCAGATGGTGGTTGTACTGGGCAGCTCCTAGTGGCCAACAGTGTCAGATGGTGGTTGTACTGGCAGCTCCTAGTGGCCAACAGTGGAAGACTGTGGTCGTACCGGGCAGTTCCTATTGGCCAACAGTGGAAGACTGTGGTTGTACTGGGCAGCTCCTAGTGGTCAACAGTGTCAGATGGTGGGTGTACTGGGCAGCTCCTAGTGGCCAACAGTGGAAGACTGTGGTCGTACCGGGCAGTTCCTAGTGGCCAACAGTGGAAGACTGTGGTTGTACCGGGCAGCTCCTAGTGGTCAACAGTGGAAGACTGTGGTCATACTGGTCGTACTGGGCAGCTCCTAGTGGTCAACAGTGGAAGACTGTGGTCGTACTGGGCAGCTCCTAGCTGTGAGTTCACACAGATTTTTGGAACATGCCACTTTCCAAAGGTCCAGACAAAGCCAGCGTACAAATGTCAGGACTCCCGTTCACACACACATGCACATATACATACATGTACATACAAAATACATCCTCCAAAATCACACCTAACCAGATCAGACTGTTCTGTTCTCTTGGTATATCTTGGAATTAATGGGATAAAATTGAAAAGTTAATCTATCTAAAGGCACTTTTAACCTATTGCTAAACTAACGTATTGATGATAATATACATTCTACATGCTTTTGTGACATGTTAGTGATGTTAATACTTGAAAACATTTGATATTAAAATTGGAAAATGTATGCAACACTCTTTGATGATTTATGACCAGATGCCATTTTGGGACCGGATCCGGTCCCGTCGGTGGAACAGGTTAAGTGCTTCACAGTTTTTTCAAGTATTAAAAAAAAATTCAGACAGCATATTTTGCCCAGATCTGCAGTGCGACTACCTACAGTAGCTGGGCTAGATTCGAAAGATCATGCTGGTAAATATTTCATACAACTCAAACAGTGGTAAATAATACAGTGAACAGACTCCTGGAAGCACCTACCGTATGGCATACACAGTAGCACAAGAAGGGGAGATACAGAGGTAGGAGAGGGGAGGGGGGATTCTTCGGTGTTGCACAATGCACCGATACTAGAAAAGTATCGCGATACCAGTTGTTAAAAACGGTTCCACTTTATTAGTATCGATACTTTCAGATTAATAGCCTGACTAATAGTATTTTCTATTTGTGGATGTGTGACCGGAGCAGTGCGTGTGTGTGTGCGTGTGCGTGTGTGTGTGTGTGTGTGTGTGTGTGTGTGTGTGTGTGTGTGTGTGTGTGTGTGTGTGTGTGTGTGTGTGTGTGTGTGTGTGTGTGTGTGTGTATGTGTGTGAGAGAAATAGCCTGACTAATAGTATTTTCTATTCGTGGATGCGTGACCGGAGCAGTGAGTGTGTGTTTGTGTGTGTGTGAGAGAGAGTGCATGCTTTGCGTAGTGGGCGTGTCAACAGTGTCAGTTGAACACACACCAACGCAAAGGGAAAATAGTCACAGACATCCCTGAAAGTCTATTTCAGTCCAAGTTTCTGAATGGACGTTTGGATTAAACCAAGTTGTATACAAGTGAGGAACAGTCTTTCCCAGCGGAACACAAGTTACTTAACGTTACACCGGTCGCACTATGCATGCTTAGCTTGCTAACGTTAGATAGCAGGAGCCAACAAAGATGTTGTTTAAACAATTGGATTCACAAAATGGATTACCATCCAAGTGTTATTAAAGAATCCTGTTACCAGTAAGTAGGTACAGTACTATGTATGTCTAACCTTTCCTAACCATTTTGTGACCACAGCATTTGCTATGCTATGAGCACAAATCTATCGTGATTCTGCCTAAAGTCGAGACTCGACAGTGAGAGCGTTTCACTCACATTTGCGACTAAATAGTGAACCTGAAAAATTATTTAGGAGCACATGTAACAGTTCGATGACCTAAACTAATGTTAGCTGCTAATGTCAACCAAGCTGGTCCCAAACAGTTAGAATTAATCCTGGAGCCGCTCAGCGAAGTCTGAGTAAGGTTTTGTTTTCAAACAGTGAGGAGGGGTTGGGCCGAGCGCCTCTCTCTTGCTCTCTCGATCTAGTTCTCAAGTCAAAGAACCAAATGCTTAGTCGATTAATAGTCAGACTAAAATGGGTTTCCCACATGCAATCATGCAGAGAAGAACCTCTTTAAATGTTCACTAGCGATGGATTTGTAATTTTTCCAGGTAATAACTTGTATGAAACAGGCATGGAAAAACTAGCATAGCATAATTTACTTTAGAAAGACCACATCGACCGGCGATTAATAGACTAAGAGGGGGCAGAATTACCCTTTAATTTAGAATTTTAACATTCAATTAAAGTGCATCGGAACCATAGATAATGTAATAATGACCGCCCACCACCATCTCTAATGCCTATTCCCAAAATAAAGTCTAAGAAATCGACTTATGAAGGTGTACAGGCCTACTGCATGACACTCATAATTTCATCCTTATTCATATATTATAAAACCCTACTCATCACCCTTCCGTCAGTGGCTTAGGATGTAGAGCAGTCGTCTGGTAATCCGGAGGTTCCCAGGTCGATTCCCGCTCCTCCCGGGCAGCGTGTCGAAGTGTCCTTGAGCAAGACACTTGACCCCGTTCTGCTCCCGATGAGCAGGTTGGCTCCTTGCATGATTGCCCCCGCCGTCGGTGTGTCAATGTGTGAGAGAATGTGAGGAACAAATTGTAAAGCGCTTTACCATTTACCATTTACCTTCCTAGATTTAGCATCTGTCAACTCATTTGTAACAGAGATTGGTCAACTTGTTGAAGGGTTACTTGCCATATTTGAACATTATAGTATTTTTTCCCCCAAAGGAATGTGCAATTGAGGGTTTGAATTTCCAAATCCCCTTATCTCCCCTACCCAACTCATATTAATCACAGTGAGGTCTCCATCTATACAACTATGATGATACATTTCTGGAATGAGGAATGTCCAGATGCACAAAGCAGAAGAAAAAATATATAAAAGAACAAGGAGATAGAGAGAGTGTGTGTGTGTTGTGTGTGTGTGTGTGTGTGTGTGTGTGTGTGTGTGTGTGTGTGTGTGTGTGTGTGTGTGTGTGTGTGTGTGTGTGTGTGTGTGTGTGTGTGTGTGTGTGTGTGTGTGTGTGTGTGTGTGTGGGAAGACAGAAGTGATGCGCCCTTAAGGACCAGTGATGATATCAGATATATGTACACACACACACACACACACACACACACACACACACACACACACACACACACACACACACACACACACACACACACACACGCAAACACACACACACACACACAGTGTCTATGAGCTTAGGAATGTCTAGGACAATACGTAGTGTCTGGACACAGTTCCCACAACTCATCCACATGTTTATACTAACCAACACCT